>NC_136975.1:41248492-41308492 GCF_032717465.1 Coenobita brevimanus
CAGTATAACTGGCTTACTATATAAAAGAAAAGGAGAGGGCTGACAACAAATCGGTGCAAGGCTAAGCAGGCTAAGCTGCAAACAAGATAAGGGGCAGCAGCTGACACAGAACCATTAGCTGGCAAAAGACATGTGGAATCTGACGTAACAGTAGCTTAGTTGGGAAAAGCCGATTACACACGATCACGCTGAGAGGAGCTGATAATAACAGAATGGTAACAATTAATTAGGCTAGGATGAGGCAGATGACAATACGGTGTATGAATAAGTGCTGAGAATGAACAGAGAACATGGCAAAGACAGGTCAGCAAGGTATGATCCGGCAGGCAAGGTAGCAATATACCGTACACAAGATGATGATGATGATGATGATGATGATGATGACGACAGCTCATTAGAATAGGGGATGAATGTGAAAATAAAGTGCATGGCGAAGGACGGGAGGGAAGCAAATTTAATGACAAAGGAAGGCTGATAAAATAAAAAGTTACAACTTACATGTGACTAAGAAGGACCATAATGAAGAGCAGATGATCGAAAAAGGGAACAATGTTACAGAACAGGCGCTTTAAATCCTCCTATTATGACGAGAAAACGCAGTCCGTTTATTTTCCTCATACGCAACTATCTATCTATAGCCCGACGCCCTAATCCCGCAAAGGGTGGCCGCAGACAAAACGCCTCCAAGTCACTCTGTCACCCACCATTTGACTCCCCTCCCCCCAACTCACCCCCCCTCCCTCATATACCTCTCAACTCCATCCCTCCACCTCATCCTCGGTCTACCCCTCCCTCTCCCTCCCTCCACCTCACCTACATACACCCTCTTAGTCAGTCTTTCATTCTCCATCCTCTCCACATGTCCAAACCACCTCAGTGTATTTCTCCTAATCTTTTCAACCACATCCACATCTACCCCACAACGTTCCTTCACTTCTTCATTCGTCAACCTGTCCCTCCACGTCACTCCACATGCTCCTCTCAAGTAACTCATTTCCACTGCTCTCACTCTTGACTTGTTCCCCTCTTGCAAGGTCCACGCCTCGCTTCCATACGTCACGGTAGGGATCACAATACCATCATGCAGTGACTTCTTAACTTCCATACTCACCTCCCTATTTCTCATCACTGCTTTCAGTGTGCCAACAACCTTCCTTCCCTGCTGTACCCTTTCACGTACTTCATCCCCCAAAGTTCCATCCTTACTCATCACACTACCCAAGTACTTGAATGCACTCACATTCTCCATATCCTCACCATCCAACCTCACTGCACACTCTGTGACTTCATTCGCAACTGAGCAACTTAAATACGATGTCGCTGCTGCATGAAAATCAATGAACCTTACTTATGAGATGGAAATAAGCTTCTTCGGTTTACCAGTTCTGTCAACCCTCCACTCTGTACTGGACCACCCATAGAGCTGAAAGGAATTAGGGATGTATGTCAGTAAAAGCATTATGGCAGCCAAGGAAAAAAAAAAAGTGGTAGAAAGCCAGGGATGATGAAATGGATAGCCTACAAAAGAATAAGGACATTTAACAAGGATAACAAACAGGAAACGACGAGCAGAGGGCTATGTAAGAGAAGGCAGGTGAGGTCAACGCCACGGTGCATTAGTAAGGGCAAAATGTCAATACTGCACTGATAGGTTAGGTAGGGTAAGGTTACGTTAGGTGACGTTAGGTTAGATAAGGTTAGGTTGGGTTGGGTTGGGTAATATGGGTTGGATTTTGAAGAGCTGGGTTAGATTATATTCGAACAAGTTAGATTAGATTCAAGTTAGGTTTGGTTAGGTTAGGTTTACTGAACTATGATGAAATGACAGAGCCTCCTATAGCGACGATCACTGCTGGGCAGATGTGAAAGTCGTGATAAGTTAAATCATATTAGATTAGAACAGGTTAGGTTAGGATAAGCTAGGTTAGGTGTGGTATGATGAACTACGACTAAGTGACGTGACAGAATCTGCTAAAGTCCGATGATCAGTGTTACGCAAGAGGGGGCACACAAATGAGGTGAGGTGAGAGAGAGACTGCTTAAGCCAATGATCCGAGTGTCAGGCAAGAGGGGGCAGGCAGGTAACGTAAACGCTCAAGTAGGTGAGGTGAGGTGAGGTGAGATGAGGGAAGGTGGGGTGAGGCGAGGAGAGGGAATCTGGCAAGGTGATGTCAGATGTGGGAGGATGAAGTGTGGTAAGGTGAGGCGTGGGACGAAGAAGTGAGGTGCGGTGAGGTGAGGTGATAAAGCCTGCTAAGCCAAGTATCAGAGTGTTACGCAAGAGGGGGCAGGCAGGTGAGGTGAACGCGTCAACAGGTGAGGAGACTCGTCAATACTGCACTGATTAAGCTTTCATGGCATAAAGGGGACCACCTCACACCACACCACCTCCACCACCACCACTTCCACCACCCACGCGGATGCGGATGCACACACACACACACACACACACACACACACACACACACACACAAACCGTCGGGACAAAACTTCACAGTCCACTTAGCACACTACCGGTACCGATCTCACACACACACACATTGCATCCCCACACACAGTTCTAAATCTATTCTTAGTTAAAATGAGACGGTGGACATAACAAATGCATCCCCCTAGTGACAACTGTTTAGAACCCGCATATCACAGTCTCAGCTTGTATATCGGTGCCGCCTAACCGCATCAGACGTGTGCAGGCAGGCCGTTACAATAAATACAAAGCCCCTCGCTACAATCATGTATTCAGCAACTTGTTCTTGTCACTATACTCTTTTTAAAGGAAGCGTTTCGAACTAGAAGGGTCAAATATGACTTTCATTGATCCCTTCGTTATTCTGGGGCTCTCCAAAGCTGAATACTATTCAGTCATAAAGTGACGCAATATCACTGTCCCCAATTTAAAACTATAAACATTAGCCTACATTATCAATTTAAAACATCTTAACAATTACCGAAACACATTTAAAAATGAAACGGAGGAATATTACCTCTCAAAGACGCAGACATTTATACCAGTTCCATTAAACAACTTACCACACACACACACACACACACACACACACACACACACACACACACACACACACACACACAAAGAACTCGTCACACAATTCCGCACCAACATACTGCATCAACCTTATAATATATTCAGCCAAACTCGAACAACATCCCAACACGTACCGCTGAGGACAGTATTATTTTTACACGTTTTACCGCATCCTCCCGCGAGTGGGATGGCAGCGTGTACGTCTATCAGTCCTCCTGGCCTGGGTTCAATCCTACCTGGGGGCACGTATGAAAGTATACGTATTTTCACATATTCACATCCTGTCATGCTTCTATCCATGATGCATACTGACTCTCACTCACAAACAGGGCCACCGTAACACAATTTCCACATCCACTCTCTCCAAACACTCCAGAATAGCCCTGCACATGTATACCCAAGCATGAAGCACTGGGTGGGGGACGGTCACTTCTCCAGATTGAGTGACTAATTTACTGACTGGTTGACTGATTGATATACTGATTGCTTACAGAATGCGGTGCCTCCTGGCCCTACGGATCAGCCCTTCAGAACCCACAAAACCACGACTCAAAACAAGCATACAACACCTGCCTGTTCACGTCAGGCTCGTGCAAGCCGACCGATACGATACATATACCTGTACACATTTTATAGTCGCAGGATCATGGAACATTTACATAACACTCCCGAAAAGTTCATTATACTTTGAAGAATCCACCAGTGTATTTAGTCACTGCTCGCCGTCCTTCTGTACCGGGTATCGTAAAGAAATAATTTAATATTTATGTCCGAAACCGTTCAAGCAACTATAAAAGTGACCAAAAATAATTCAGTCGATATCAAATAATAAAAACAAATAAATAAATAAATAAAAATAAAAACCGCGACTCACATCACACCGAAAAGAAGAAATGTTTGCCACAAAATATTCAGCCAACCACAATCCGTTATAACTGTTTCTCTCTCTCTCTCTCTCTCTCTCACACACACACACACACACACACACACACACACACATACAAATACACACAATCTCATTACTAGGACCCCGTGATGTAAGACTCATATTAGGGTGAGCGTGGGAGTGTGGGTGGGTGTGTGGGTGGAGGGTGTGGGAAAATGAGGCTTACTGACCTAGGGAGTAAAGGTGAGAGTTGTTTGGCAGGCGAGGCGGAGGAATGTGAAGACGACCACGTGGTATCTATCCTTCCTCCCACTCCCACTCCTCCCTCCCTCTCTATTCTTCCCTCCCTCCCTCCTACGACTCCTCCTTCCCTCCCTCCACCCCTCCTTCCTATATTCAGTTCCTTTCCTCCATCCCTTCTATTTCTTCTTCCTTTCCTCCTTCCCTAATCGTCATTTTTTTTTCTTTCCCTCCTTCCCTCCATCCTTCACCTCCATCTCTCTTTCCCCCATCTCTCCCTGCATCCCTTCCTTCCACTCCTCCCTGTTTTTCTCTTCCTCCCTCCTCCCCTTCCTTCCTCTCACCAATTTTTCTTTGCGTTCACTTATCCCCACCTGCCATCTCTCTCTCTCTCTCTCTCTCTCTCTCTCTCTCTCTCTCTCTCTCTCTCTCTCTCTCTCTCTCACCTTACCACACCATCCTCACCTGCGCCGCCTCAACTACTTTCTCCAGCCTGTCCTTACCTCAGTCTTCCTCCCGTCATTTACACCTCCTTCACACATATCACATACCTGGAATAAAAATAAAAGTATCCTAGAACAAATCATACAGGACAATTAATTACAAAAACTTATATATTTTTATGAAACATGAAAATAATGTTTACCAGTTTCTTTTTTCCTCTCATCCAACAGTTCTGGAAGACACAGCAAGAGTAAATGAGAAACAACTAGAAATTAATGAAGGTAAAAACTAACAGGTGTATTCAGTCTATGGAAATAAACGTATGTACTGTATGTATGTACGTATGTATGAATGTATGTATGTATGTATGTATGTATGGTCTGCAGCGACCGGCAATAATGAATGTGTGCAGGTGAAGCCACGACCAACACGCTTCATGCCCCTCGTTCTACGGTTAACCCCATCAATCCTCTGGTCTATCACGCTACCTTCACATAATTTTCTTCAACTTAACACTTTTCGAACTTGATATGAGATAAAGATTCATTATGCCCTTCAAAACGAGGACCCTAAGCTAAGTCAAATCGTCTGGAGGTAGCAAGACTATCATGAAAAAAGTCATCGGATTGAAGGGGCTGTCTCACTACTGTTCTCTGACTACGTACACAGGGCACTTCGACCTTCTCTGACTCCATCTGTGCACAAGACATCTCTGTTCTCCTTCCTCTCCAACTTCCTCTTCCTCCACGCTCCCTCCTCTCACGCTCACACTTCTCTGGTTTATCCTTTTCCTACACTCCTAGGTACACAGTCAAAATATTCTCCCGTCTTACTTTTCTATCCGTTCACTAATTGTCACACGCATTATTAAAATACTCTTCCTTCCCCACTTATCTTTCTTTTCTTGCATTCTAGTTACACACTTTAAAACCTTTCCTTCCCTACTCCTCCTCTCATCTCTATCCCACCATCCCTTTCTTTTATTCCTCTGTCTTCAATTTCCTCTTCCTTCTCCCAAGCTCACACCCCAGTAGTATCTTGTATGTATTCTGAACGCATCATCTTTATTCCCTCCTTCTCTCCTCCCTACCCTCACACACCTTTCCTTCCATCTATACCTTGAATCATCTCTCTCAACTTCCCCTTCCTTATTCCTTCTTTCTCTCCCTATCCTTACGCTCCCTTTTCTTCTATATATACACTTAATCTTCCCTCTCTAACCTCCCCTTCCTTCTACCTCCCTCCTCAGCCCCTCAGGATAATTCTTCCTTGTAGTCTTAGCTAAACCCTAATAACTTCTTCCTTCCTTAATATCCTCTTCCTTCCTTAATATCCTCTTCCATCCTTAATATTCTCTTCCTTCCTTAATATCCTCTTCCTTCCATAATATCCTCTTCCTTCCATAATATCCTCTTCCATCCTTAATATCCTCTTCCATCCTTAATATCCTCTTCCTTCCTCGTTCCTGTCTTCTCTGTAATCCTCACACCTCTTTCCCTCAACCTACTCCAGTTCTTTCCTTGCCATTCTCTTCTTCAGCTCATATCCCACCTAATATTTTTCTTACATTCCTAACATAGTCCTTTCTCCTTTCTTCCCAATCCTCAAAACTCCTTGCTTCCATCTACACATGCATATTTACTTCATCTGCCTCCTTATCTCTGTGTTTCCCTTCTCTCTCTTATTTTTTTTTTTAACACCATATACCTTTCCTTTCTTGCACCACTTGTTTCTCTCTCTTTCTTTCTCTCTCTCTCTCTCTCTCTCTCTCTCAAAAGGTTCCCCTCATCCTCTCCCCTCAACCCTGGCAAACCATTCTTTCTCCTTTTCTCTCTTCCCCTCGCACTTCCTCTTTGTCTATATCCTTCGATCACCTGTCGTGTTCCTTTGTTTCCCCTCTCTATTAACCAGTCTCTCTCTCTCTCTCTCTCTCTCTCTCTCTCTCTCTCTCTCTCTCTCTCTCTCACACACACACACACACACACACACACACATCGAGGTCATGTTCTGTTTTATTCCGGATGGCATCGGAGTACTTTTTTTATTTTGCCAAAGTTTAAGTTGTATACACGACTATTATTAATGTAATAATCCAGTTTCTCGTCCTTCTTTTTTCATTCTTCAAAACATTTTCCAATTTGCTGCCATTCCTTCACTTCCTCACCAATTCAAACCACTCTTAGTACAATTGTCTCCAAAGCAAATATCACCAGACACCTTTTTACTTTTATTTTGGGTATTTGGAAGGGTGTTATGGTGCAAAAGGTTAAATTACGCAAGCATATAATTAGCGAAATGTGGCAAAACGAATCCGTAGAGTTTTACCAACTTCTGCGAAAAACTGCTCCTAATTAGAAAAAATTCGGATGGATATAACGAAACTGCAAAATATATAATGTCCTCGGGGTGAAAGGGTTAAATAAATATTTTGGGCAAAACATGGAAGGTGTCATTGTAGTGAAGTGTTAAATAATATGCTGGTGTTATCTTAAGTTATATATCCCCCCCCCCCTCTCTCTCTCTCTCTCTCTCTCCACCCCTGGCCTGTCCCTCATCCCGTCACTTTCCCTCCCTTGCTGTTCCCTCAACCTCTCCTGTCTGCCTGTCACTTTCTTCTCAACCTGTCAGAACTTCTCACCTGTCCCACCCCCCTCTCCTCACCTCACCTCACCTGCCTCCCCTCCCTCTTTCTCTCTCGTCCCTTCCTTCTTCCCTCTTTATCTTCAACCACTCATCACATTCGCTTCCTTTTCCCTCCTCTTTCCTTGCTCTGGTCCTCCTCCATAAGGGCAAAATCATATGGGGATCAGCCTGAGAACAAAAGAGACAAAAGGAACGGATGATCAAACGGAAGACAAGAGAAGCAGAGTCTAGAAGCAGAGGTATGGCGTAGATTTAGGTATTTGACCTTTGCGAACAGGGGTTAACTTATGATCCATCTCAAAAACTCGCGGCAGTCGAAGGGGCTCGAACCCACCACTCCAGAACGTCCTTTAAGTGTGAGGTGAGCATGAAACCGAACGAGTTGCCGAGTCGCTCAATTCTCCTCCATTCGACACATGCTCGTCTCTCTTTCCCTCTCAAAACCCATCCTTCTCTCCCATCGTCATCTGCCTCTCCCTCTCCCTTCGTCCTCTGTTCCTTCCTCTTCCTACGTCCTTTGTTCCTACCTCTCCCCTCATCCTCTGTTCCTCTCTCCTCGTCGCCTATACCTCCCTCTACCCACGTCACCTTCTCTCTTTGCTATCCTTATCTCATTCTAGTACAGTTACTCTTCTAGAAGCTGCCTAGCATGGGCCTACCGGCCTACTGCAGTTATCCTCTCTTTTCATGTTATTATATTCTCTCCCCTCGTTATCTGCTCCAACCTTTCCCCTCGTCATCTGTTCCTTCCACTCCACTTTTCTCTCACCTCGCCATCTGCCCCTCCCTCTCCCCTTGTCACCTGCTCCTTCTTCCTTCGTCACCTGCTCATCCTTCTCCCCTCTTCTCTCACCACATCCTTTCCCTCTCCCTTCTCGTCTCCCACCCTCCCTCTCCCCTCTTGAAACTCACCCTTCTTGCGCTCTCACTCATCTCCCTCCTCCCTTTCATCACATGCCCTTCCCTCTTCCTTTCTTGTCACTTGTTCTCCCTCCCCCCCTCTTTTTTGTCATTTGCTCCTCCCTCTCCCCTCTTTCCTCATATCACCGGCCCCTCCCTTTCCCCTCCCACTCTCTTCCCCATCTCTCCCCTTGTGTCACTTGTCCTTTCCTCTCCCCTCTCGCCATCTATCCCCCACCTTATTATAAACCACTCTTCACCTACGATTATCTCTCCCTTTTCATCATCTTTTCCCCTCCTCTCGCGCATCTCTCTTCTTCCCTCACATCCTCCCCTACACTTCTCTTCCCTTTCGTCATCCTTTCCCTTCTCTCGTATCTCCTCTCCCTCACTCCTCCTCTCCCTCCTCCCCTCTCCTCTCTCCACACCCACCACATCCCGTAACCTTGACTACCAGCATCTCCACTTGATATTCACTCGCTTACACTTGTGCAACCCCATGATTTTATTCTCACACAAATCTCTATATTTTATTTATTTATTTATTTTTTTAAATATCATGTAAACTCACTTTTCTTTCTCTCCTTTCCCTGTATACTCTACTCCTACATTTTTTTCTCCTATTCATTATCCTTTAGTACAATTTCTCCTACGAATATTAATGGTTTCCTGTAATAATCTTACATTCTTATCTTTCTCTTCCCTTTTCTTTCATTACAGGTTATTTCGACGGTATTTTTCTATGCACCTTAATTATGGTTATCTAGTACTTCATCATATTTCAAACTATTTTACCTTTTTATTAGTCTCTTGCTTCACTTGCACCCAGTTTCACAATAGCACTTTACTTAACTTATATTCCCTTGTATTACACAATATAATTTCTATATTCTTATATCTTTGCTTCATATCTATTCCTCTTTGTTATCTTTAAGCCTCTTTTCCTTCAATTTCCTTCTCCTCACACCTTGCATCACATCTGAAGTCCCACTTTTTTTTCCTCCACTCTTTACCTACTTCGTGTAATACCAATTTTTATCACGCCGCTCTTCACTTAGCTACTCAATTCTCTCTCTCTCTCTCTCTCTCTCTCTCTCTCTCTCTCTCTCTCTCTCTCTCTCTCTCACCACCTGCCCCGGGCAAACACAAGCAGGTGTTCCCTCTTCCCACACAAACACCTGAAAACACAACCCGGCCAAAAATTACACACATAAGGGCTTCACCTTCCCTTCGCTCCTCCTCAAGGTGATCGCTTTAGGGGAAGGAGGGGGAGGGGGGGTTGAAGCGAGGGATGCGTAGGAGGGTGAGAGAGAGGGTGACTGACAGACAGATATGGGTGGATTTAAGGATATAATAGACAGTAAGAAAGATAGATAGATACATATATGAAGAGATAGATATTCAGACAGAAAGACACATACAGATACGTAGATAGACAGAAAGATGTGGATTCTGAGAGACATATAGGTAGGTACACAGACAGACCGACAGACAGACAGACAGGAAGAGAAGGAAACTTAATGACAACAGATGGACGAACAGAACCAAACAGTCTACTGAAAACATAAATGTTGGTGTGGAGATAGACAGACAGACAGACATACAGACAGACAGACAGAAAGACAGAAAGACAGACAGACAAACCGGTAGAATCTGACACAACGATAAGATACACAAATACATAGGAAGATATGGAAGATAATTAATACTGAATATGTGTTAACTATTCCATCTGATCAATTCACTACACTGACACAATACCTAGGTGTAGGTATGACAGATATTTACAGATGAAGGACATGATTTTATACATATATATGGACATACACATGACGAGTGAAAAATACATAAGGATCAGCTGAATAACAGCACAACAAACAGCACAATACACAAAAGAAAAAAGATCGTGACAATGATGAAGCAAAAAGCACAAAGCACTAAGAGTTAATGTTCGAGGACAGAACAATGATGCGAATGAGAACAGAAAAAAAAAAAAATCGCATAAAAAACGTGGGTGAATGAACGATAAAAGAAAGGGAGTTAACGAGACAATATCTGGCAAGGGAGAGGAAAAATGAGGAGGAAAAAAGAGGGGATAAAGCGAGAATGTTGTGAATGTGGAGAGGAATATTAGAAAGAAAACATGTCATTTATATTATATTTACAGCATATTAAAAAAGTACATTATATATATATATATATATATATATATATATATATATATATATATATATATATATATATATATGTATTGGTGGTAGATGGGAGCTCACCATGCACTCACTCGACGTAGTGCTGCTGTCGGGTGTCTGCCCTTTCCTCTCCTTCATCCTTCTTTCCTTCCATCCTCTTCTCTCTTCGTTTACTTCATTCTTTCCTTGTCCTTCTGCCTACGGGTAACTATACACTTCCTCTTCTGTCTTTCTTTCCTTCATTCTTTCCTCTTCCTTCTGCCTGTGGGTGACTCTACACTGAGTGACAAGCCAAATGGCTTCCTGTACACCAGGAAACCATTTACTACGCTGGGTGGTAACCATATAACCAGATTTTGGCGCCAGGTGGTTTAGTGAGTAATTACAGTACTGAGCTCCAATCGGATTGAACCGATGAAGGTTTATATCCAAGGGATGGTTGGGGTTGATTGCTCATGTAATGCCACTCAGGGATGAGTGAGGCTGGTCACTCTCAACTTAAATGCCGGGACCAACTGCTTAGCCCCGGGCTCCTACGCTCCTCATGGGGCAATGTAGGATTGGATGATGGATAGATGATATATACATATATATATATATATATATATATATATATATATATATATATATATATATATATAAGAACGCAAAAAACGAAAACAAGGAGGCCATGAGCAGCATATGCGAAAAAAAAAAGGAAAAAAAAAAGGAAACGAACGGGAAAAACAAAACTATGGGAAATTAATGAAGCCTGTTTCTTTAACCTCCCTTAAAAATCTTGCTTAAAACGAATAACCCTTTAAATCTAGTGCTGCATTTTTTTCTTTATTTCTGAAGCACCAAAGATTTCATTCAACTGTGGAAAGGATTTTGAAGTGGCGGTGTTAGCTATAGCCATCGTTAACTCCCTCATTACTGTAGGTAGGCCCAAAGATACATAAAATAAAGTTGCAGTAGGAATGACACAGATAATACGTCATACAATAAAGGGGATAAAACAATCTGGCATTATCAAGAACTAATTATAAAAGATGTAACAGCGCTCGAGGGATGGAGGACAAGGACAACGAGTGCAAGAACGAGGACGAGGACAAAGCGTGCGAGGACGAGGAAGAGGGCGGTGACGATGATGAAGACAGGCATAAGGAGAGCCCAGAGGTGAAAAAATAAACAAACTAAGAGGGATGATAAGTCAAGGGATATAAAATGAGGGTGGGCTGAAGGAGGAAGGGAGAGTGAAGGACGAAGGGGCAGCTGACGGAAGAAGCAGCTCAGAGGAAGGCCAAGGTAAGAGGCTTCATAGTGATAAATAAAAGACAAAAATTACCGTATATTAATGATGATAATTAGGAGAGTAAAAGAAATGGGCGACGGAAGAAGAAAGGGTTATGGAGATGGGGAAAGTGTGGGGCCATGTAAAAACAAACAAAACTGAAATAACTGGTAATATAGGGAGGAACATAGAAAACTGAGGTAAGAGATAAATGAAGAAGTAAAAGATGTGGACGTGGGAAGCAGAATAGGATAAGGCAATGAGGAAAATGAGAGAGAGAGAGAGAGAGAGAGAGAGAATGCCAGCAGTGGGGGAGTCATCAAGAGGTCAGCAAGAGGGATCATTAACCCACTCACACCGATGACGTGCTTTATCCCAGCTATCTCCAGACGATTTTACTCAGCTTGGGAGAGGCGAATACTGGGGGGGTTAGATACAGCCTTCAATACCTCCTTCACAACTACTGGTCTGTTCTCTGCTAAATAAAATCGTCTGGTAACCGACATAATTTAACACACGACCAAGAAATGAAAATTGATAAGGTGAGAGGAAAGTCCACGTGTGATGAGCTGATGGGCGAAAACTGAAGAAACATAATAGGGAATAAATGAACGAAAAGGATGATACACAAGGGAATAAAGGAACGAAAAGGGATTATACACTAAGCAAGAAATGAACCAAAAGGGATTATACATTATGCAAGAAATGAACGAAAAGGAATTATTCACTAAGGAATAAATGAACGAAAAGGGATGATACACAGGGGAATAAATGAACGAAAAGTGATGATACATATAAATGGACAACATGATCCAGGAATAAATTAATGAAAAGTGAAGAAAAACTGAGAAATAAATAAACGGAAAGTGACGATATATACAGGAATAAATGAAGAAATGATAGGGGAAAAAACGAAAAGTGATGATGCATACAAGAATAAATAAAGACAAGAGAAGATGGGCAATATAAAGAAACAATTAAAGAATTAAAGAAAGGAAGGAAGGAAAGAAGGAACAGGAAGAAAAAAAGAGAGGAAAGAAAGAAAAAAAAGGAAAAAGAAAAAAGCCACCAGGCGAGGAACTAAAAAAAAAAAAAAAGAGGAAGAGTTATGCAAAAAGAGTGAGAAAGTAAGTGAAGAAGAGAGAATATTAAACACACTTCCTGTCACACCTGGAAGCCCTGAGGCGTGGAGGGAAAAAATGAGAGAGAGAGAGAGAGAGAGAGAGAGAGAGAGAGAGAGAGAGAGAGAGAGAGAGAGAGAGAATTATATACGATAAAAAAAAAAAAAAAAAAAAAAAAAAAAAGGAAAGACAGACTGACAAGTGGAAGGGGTAGGGGGTTGAGACGAGGGCATGGTAGGGACAAACGAAATACGAAAAATGAAAAAATATATATGATCTCAAATAAAGGGAAGGAAGGAAGAAAAGAGAGGAAGGGGTGGGGTGAGAGGAAGGGTAGAGCAGGAACGTAGGAAAAAGTAATAAGCATAAAAAATAATAATGAAGAAAGAAAAAGTCAAGGCTAGAAATTAAAGGTGATGAAAGAAGGCGGAAGGGTAAATGGAAGAGCAAGACTGGAACATAGGAATAATCAATAAAAATAATGATAAGCATACACTGATAACGGTAAGAATAAAGAAGGAAGAGGAGAGGTGAGAGGAAGGACAAGGTAGACAAACCAGGGATGAAACAATAACAAACTAGAACAAAAATAAATGAGAATGTGATAAACGGAGGGGAGCGTGAGGGAAGAGGAAAGACCGTGATGAATAAATAAACAAACGATAAGGGACGATGAATACACGGAGGAATATGAAAGACTGACAGAGAAGGATGGATGGTTGGATGGATGGATGGATAAACAGATGAATGGATGGGTGAACAGCGACCCACACACACACACACACACACACACACACACACACACACACACACAGGGGGGGAACAGGGGTAATGAATAAGGGCATAAACAAAGAGCAAAAACCAGAAGGGAAAACAAGAAAACGCAACATAAGAATTAACGCAGGAGTCAGACAATGTTTTTTTTTTATTCTTGCTATTTCCTGACGGTCATATAAATCAGGCACAAACGTTCTCTTATTAGTGGGATTAAATACAGCCTTAAGTAACTTCCTCACGTTTATAGATCCCTCCACAGCAGTATAAAATCGTCTTGGGGTGGCTGATAAGATGAAGAACGTTATCGCAGAGAAGGTTAAGGGTAATGAATAACTACTGACGATAAGTGACGATAAAGGGAAAATTAAACAGGGAAACAGGGACAAAGGAAAGGTTGAAGGTTTAATAGGAGGGATAAGGTACGAGTGAAGAATAACACGAATAAATAAGACATACAACAAAAGGAGAACCTGTAGATTGAGAGATATAAGGAAGGAAGAAGGCCCAGGAGAGAGAAAGCGAGTACATATAAATAAATAAATAAATAAACTTGACAAATGCACATAACCGTGAAGGATGAAGGAAGGAATGGGGAAGGATGCTAGGCTGAAAATTCATAAATGTAAAGATTACCAAAAAGATGAAAAATGATGAGTAGAAATATATAACAGAAAAATGAATGAAGGCGGTTGGAGGCCTACTGGTGAATAAGTTAAGAAAAGGATGAAAAATGATGAGTTGAAGAAAATGCATGAAACAGTGGGGGAAGAAAGGAGAGGGAGGGGGAGTGGGAGTGGGAGGGGGAGGGGGAGAGGGAGAGGGAGGGAGGGGGAGGAGGAAGAGAGGAGGGGCAAGGTAAGGACGGGAGCCCCTCAGGTGAAGGAAACTCATCCGCTTTGCCAGTGAAACCTCCAACCACTGCCTACATCACAACACCACACCGTCACACACCGTATATTCCTCTAGTCATACATCATTTATTATACATATCATACATTCCTCAATATACATCATACATTTCATACATTCATTTGTAGTTATCCACAGTTTACCATACATTTCACACATTCATTTCACCATACATTTCATATACATACACACATTCTTCCATAGTTCCATTATCTATCAACCTCCATTCATATTCATCATCACAACGCACCATCAAACACCATACATTCCTCTACAGTTATACAAAATTTATATCATACATCCCTCCACGGTAAGATCATTTATTACTACAGCCTCCTGTATACATTAGCCTCGACCCAGCATCACACTCCACACATTCCTCCATAGTTACATTATAATCAGTCACTCTTACCTTTTTACATCACTTTTTAAATAACAAAACAGAGGAAGGAAAAACAAATGAATAAAAAATAAAATCATGCATTTCCTCACATCTACATCATTTACGATCAGGTTCCTTTTTATTATTATTTTATTTAATTTCTTCCCTATCGACATCAATTATCATACATTCCTTCAGATTTAGATCATTAAGCACTACAGTTTCTTTGTTTTTATTGATTTTTATGGTTCCTTGATTCTTCTATTATAAGATTTAATTCTTGATTCAAAGCGATTTTCTTCGTATCTAGCGTGACCTCTCGTAGTGAAAAGGTGTGACACAATCTTAATTAACCCCTTCATTACGGTGACCAGGTACTTATATCTTACTCTCGTTACCTCCAGCCAAATTTATTCAGCTTAGGAGAGACCCCTTGCGGTGATGAGGCTAATTCATTCATTATTCTTTGCTAATTTATTCATCATTCATTACTAATACAACATCTCCATAATCGCCAGTTTATTCGCCAGTACGCCTCATTAACATTTTACACCGCGTTCATTTATTCATTATCGTCTTCAACCCAGCTCATTTACACTTACATTACCACTCAGTATTTCTTTTTACTCTCTCTCTCTCTCTTTCTCTCTCAATTTCAGCTTCCTAGGACTCACTCTCAAATAAAATAGTCTGAACATAATACTAGAGTTGTCCTAACCATGGAAGGGTTGATGGTGATAACATGAAAACTCTGAAGCTCGTAGGAATCACTCAACTGAACAAAATCGTCTGATGCCACGAAGCGCTTGGCCACGGTGCTCATGTCCTTAAATTTGGCCTGTCTTCAGCATAGGATTTTTTTTCCAGACTATTTAATTCGTCACTTTTCATTCATTTTTTTTAATTTATAAATTTATTCATTACTGATAATCTTCCTACATTTATAATTCTTAAATTTCCTCGCTGACCCAGACGCTTCACTAGTTCAAGAGCTCAAGAGGCGTAAAGGAATTGTTTACTATAGCGTACGTGACAGGGGGCGTGGTGATATCTGTTGGATCGCAAAGCAATATCCTCATCTCCCTAGCGTTACTCATCTTCCCCTACTCATCAGTATCATTACCTCCCTGGCGTTACTCATCTCCCCCTACTCATCAATATCATCACCTCCCTGGCGTTACTCATCTCCCCCTACTCATCAATATCATCACCTCCCTGGCGTTACTCATCTCCCCCTACTCATCAATAGCCTCACCTTTACTTACTCCAAACCTGGGCCTCATTTCTCCACTTCCCTCATCTTACTCACCTTCCCATAATTATAATCATTAATATTTTCACATTCCAATTATTACTCAAGTTCCCATACTCATTAATATCCTTACCTATCTAATTTTCCTCAATCTCTCATACTCATTCTGTTCATTTTCCTCCTTACTCACCCCTCTAAACTCACTAATATATTCACTTCCCTCATTACTCATCTCGTACTTATCTTCCGCGTCTTATATCCTCACCATCCTCATGTTACTCACCTTCCCATATTCATCCTCCGAACTCCAGTCACCCACCCACTCACCTGAAATGAAAAAAAGTTAATTGCAACAGAAGAAGTGTTAATTGCATGAAAGGACATTGGCACAATTGCAGGACGGGGTTAACTGCATCCAACATCCTTTTTATGAATCCAACACCCAACATTGCCAATCCCCTCCCTCCCAACCTTATACAAGAGCAAATGACATCATATCTATCGTCCTAAATCACTTCCTAGAACACCTCTGCGCCTTCCAAACACCAACTAACACACTCCTAACCCATCTACTACCTTTTAGACACTAGCTAACATCCTCTTATAAACACAAATCTACTTTCTCCTAGTGCGATCTAGCAACTTTCAAACAGCAACAAATATTCACATATTAAAAAATACATCTAACTTTCAAAACGATCTGGCACCATCCAAACAGCATCTAACACCCTTCTAAGCATCAAACATCCTTCTAACATTCCTGTAGTCTCCCCCAGCACAGCGTCAGCCCACAGCCAGCCAGCCATATCCCCTCGAGGGCTACTGTGAGATGAACAAGGACACCAGGCCACTTGAGAGGTGAAAAGCGTGGTACTGTGTTGTGGACTGGGGCAGGCTAAGGGTACCCACATACACAGAAGTAAACGGAGTACACACACACACACACACACACAATAAATACACACACACACACACACACACACACACACACACAATAAATATATACACACACACACACACACACACACACACAATAAATATATACACACACACACACACACACACAATAAATACACACACACACACACACACACACACACACACACACACACACAATAAATATATATATTAATTTCTAACCTTTTCAATCACTTAAATTTTCGCACTTACTCAAGCGCTCTCTCTCTCTCCCCTTTCTCCCTTAAAGCCAATAAAATAATCTCGTGGCAACCAAAAAAAGAAAAAAGAAATAACTTATCACACTCAAGAAGGTCATGAAAATTATTTTAAAACTTTCTTCTTTAATATATATATATATATATATATATATATATATATATATATATATATATATATATATATATATATATATATATATATATATATATAATTCAACCTTGCCTCTATCTCTTCACCAGTATCTTCCCTCACTCATTACTCTCCTATCGCCCTTACCATATGCCAGTCCTTCTAATCCTCTGGGGCAGTGTGTGTGTGTGTGTGTGTGTGTGTGTGTGTGTGTGTGTGTGTGTGTGTGTGTGTGTGTGTGTGTGTGTGTGTGTGTGTGTGAGAGAGAGAGAGAGAGAGAGAGAGAGAGAGAGAGAGAGAGAGAGAGAGAGAGAGAGAGAGAGAGAGAGAGAGACATATACCTACTGGGGTGGAAGCTGTACAAAGGCAGCGCTTAAGGCCGCCTCAATTGGCTACTTAAGTGTATTCCCTCATGACAAACACACCACCACTTACCGCTATACCCCCCTCTCCCTTACTCAGTCATGCATATTCATACCACTTGCTGCTGATATTATTAACTCTGCTAACTGTTTCTACTCTCTCAAGGTCGGGGTAACTCTAGTACTCAAATCCAGCTAACTCCTGACTGTTTTATTCAGCTGGGTGGCCAATAAATAATTCTTAAAGTGATAATACTATACTCCTTTTACTCCAAATTGGCCCAGATTTTTGTCCCATTGTAGCTTATTTCACGCAGCTCATTAGTAGAAAAAGACAAGGCTATGGCTCTACATTCTTTTCCGCAGCACTTCTTCGTGACTAGCACCATATTCTAGTGTTAATTTATTGCTACAACATAGTATTCAAGATGGAGAGATGACACTTTCAGGCCAAGTTAGCGTAAAAAGGGTATAGAATATGTATAATTGGTAGCGTTTATATACTAGTGTTTGGTTCACATGGTTACGTAAACTAGTGTCTATAAATATCACTGCAAAAATATTCGTTCCACCATTACCCAGTACACATTACGTCTACTTCATCCATATAATAATATAAAACACTACACGTATCACTGATTATTGTGCAACTCAAATAAATAAATAAATAAAAATACAGCAAGGAGTGGAGGGTGTAACATCATGATACATTTAATTAAACTGTATTACTCACATAACTAACTGTCCGTTTTCAACTAAAAATTAATTTCTAATCTCAAAATGTAATTCGCTGCGTCGTATATAGCTTGTGCTGCAAAATTAATAAGAATACGGAAACAATTTCTAAAAGATAATTTATACCAGTGATCTTTGTATGTACGTACAGTCAACTATATTCTTTTCACTCTAACCTGGCCTAAAACTGCCATCTCTCCGTCTAGAATACTGATTTTAAACAACAGATTACGCTAAAATATGATACTAATCACGAAGAAGAAACGCGAAAAGGATGTGGAGCCGTAGTATTTTTCTTTTTCCGCCACGAAGCAAAGGCTACAAAAGAACGAAAATCAAGACCATAGTAAGGTGAAAGAGTCCCCCCGCCTCTCCATCCTCTTTTTCATCGCTGGATTCACAAAGGTAGTGGAATAGGATGCGTATTATTATCCTGCTGAGGGTGATCAATGCATCTTTGTCCACTACGTCTCATCCACACATCAATAACTCCGGCGATGAGATGGGCAGGAGAGGCGAGAGGACTTTTGTAGCTGGCTGTACGCGTGTGAAAAAAAAAAAAAAAATGTCCTTCGGGTAACAAGGCCACGAACCCCTTCAGCCTGAGGACGTGATTTTCGTTTTATACTTGCCCTCTGCAGATGATTTTATGCAGGTGGGCAGTAATGAAGCGATTAATTGAAATGCATTATCTAACCCCTCCAGGCCGTAAAGTCTCTCCTATGCTGAGTAAAATCGTCTGGATATGGAACGAATGAAGTATATAATAAATAATCGTAGACAGGAAGTTTTAAGCAAAAAAGTAAGCACGCGTTGTTCTCATATACCTTGCGCACTGCGACGAAAGTAAACATTCCTAAATGTAAAAGGATCACACACACACACACACACACACACACACACTCTCTCTCTCTCCTACACACCCACCCAAACTTGGTCTAGACAGAGGCCACTATAATATGCGCCAATGTGCACTAAAGCTGAGGCCCGGGGCTCGTCCGTACCTAAAAATAACATTCCCTGAGAACGCATTTTTTTTTTCCTTTTTGCCCCTCCTCCACAAAGACGGTCTAAGTAACACAGTGACGTATTCTAGTCGGATTAGGCGGCTATCTAACACCTCTTACTTACCACTTTATTTATGCATACGAATGGTTAATATTTTGTTGTGCAGTTAGAGAAATAAGTATCGTCCTGCTCTTTTTCGGGGAGGTTGAGTCTGTCTTTGTGACTACCGAAGTGATTTTGGCTGCCTCTTGACATTAGTGATCAATCATTTAAATAGCAGAAGTAAAGAGAAGAACGAAGAAGAAAAAGAAAACAAAAAAGGGGCAATGTGAAGCGGGAAACGGGCTACGGTAACTAGAAAACGATGGACATAAGTAACGCCAGGTGGACACAGGTAACGCAGACAGTGCCGTCCCCGCACCACAATAAAAATGACAACTAATATTTTTCCCTTTATATCGTTAAGGAACAAATGCCAGAACGCCTTTACGAACGAGAATACAGCTCAGTGACACCGTGAATTACTGCCAACTGGAAGAGCACGTTCTACATGGGGAACGTTCCATGAGGGAAGAACGTTCTATAGCGGGAAGGGGAACGTTCGATAGGAGGAGAAGGGGGGCACGTTCAATAGGGACCGTGGCATCTTATCTTGCTCAGCGTGTGGGGAGTACTATGAATGGGGCGGTATGTCACAGGATAACCCTAATGTCGCTACAGAATTACCTCGGACACACCCACTTCTGTCTCCACCACCCTTCTCTTCCCTTCCTTCACCGGTCTACCCTCACACTCCCTTGCATTCCCTCTCCTTCCTCCACCACCCTGTCATTCCATTTCCTCTTCTCTCACACTCCTTTCCACTCCCACACCTTCCTCCACTGGTCTGACCTCACACTCCCTTCCATTCCCTTTTCCTTCCTCCACCGGTCTTCTCTTCCACTCCCATCCATACCCTCCCTTTCCTCCACCGGCCTTACCTCGCACTCCCGTCCATTCCCTCTCCTTCCTCCACCAGTCTTCTCTTCCACTCCCTTCCCTTCCTCACCCTTTATCAGTAGCCTACAGTCGGGGGCAAGAGTTCTCAAGTTTCACATCTTCTACTTAATTTTTCTCTGCCATTTACCAACAATTCTAAGCTGAAAGAGGCCTGACAAATTTCTCTACTCACTGATGATTCTTACTAATATGGTAAGTTAGGGAGGAAAGTTACGAACCTGTCAGAAGTGATTGGAAGACACGGCGGACTGGACAAATTTTATGCTAACTTGGACTGAAACTGCCAACTCTCCATGTTGAATACTAAGCTGTAACAAGAAATTAACTCTAAAATACGATGCTAGTCACGATGAAGTGCTATGAAATGATGCACCGTTATAGTATTGTCTTGTTCTACCACTGAATTACATGAAATAAGCCGCAAATGGACGAAAATATGAGTCAAGTTAGAGTAAAAATATCATAGCAGGCGACTTTTATCCCAGACTACTCCTTCCACCATCGCTACTGCTAAAAAAAATTACTTATAACCAAGATATGTTTAATCGGTCTGCGGAACATTCACTGCTATTTCTAACTCTGCATTGCTAAATCTAACTCTTTTCTATCTTCGCGAGGGTTAGATTCTAGTTTCCCTTCTAATTTACCTATCTTAGGGTCGTAATCTCCTTGGTTACTGAAGCTCCCTATCATCTCTTCCTTAGCAGTTTATTTCTGGATATGACAGGTAATTATTCTCTTGTAAGTTATTTATGCAATCAACAGTGTTTTACATATAAATAACAAACACAAAAGACAATAAAGAGGTTATTTTTGTAATGTATGTTGGTATTTAATAGACATACGAGTAAGCATTATTTTTTTTTTTTGTAATTTATGTTGGTACTAAATTGATGAAAACTACATAAAATACAATACTGAGGTTATTTCTGTAATCTACACTGGTATCAGGCATATATAAGCATCATAAAAGACAATACCGAGGTTACCTGGTATTTCCGTATTCTACGCTGGTAAACACATAAATACCATAACAGGCAATACAGAGGAGTAATATTCAAAACAAAACCATTAAAAACAGGTGGCAAAAAAGCCTCCTAATTCGATGAAAAAAAAAACACACACACACACACACACAGGTAGACAGTTGAATGCCTCATAAATTCGATGATACAGAGGGAGAGGTGTTGCTGGCCTCAGTAAATTATGGTGTGCCATTGTTAAAGCGAAGGCCTAGGAATGCAAACTTCCCCCTATTCTGGGCTGTATTAACCATGGATCCTAACCTATTTGTACAATATGCTGGTCTCCGTAACTGTTAACTCTTATAACAAATCGTGTGTGTGTGTGTGTGTGTGTGTGTGTGTGTGTGTGTGTGTGTGTTTCTCTCTCTTATCTTTTTTACCAATTCTCTCTACTAAGATTGTTAAGTGTTTGGCAGTCAACGTATGTACAAACAACCTTAAACAAAACTAAAGTTCAGTATAGTTTATAAATTCGGCACCTGGTCTGGAAAGCCACGATAATATTACGAAAAAAAATAACAAGTCAGGACAGAACTTTAATGGAAAATATATATCACCCATACAGCATAAAATTATTGAATGCATGTGGAGAGTAAGATCTGTCATATTTCGAGATAATTATTATACAAATTATGGTTGGTATGATTCAGGCTCTGTTATCACTTTTTTTTTTGTTTTCATCCAAATACAAATGCGTCAGGAAGTCTATCTATACTCTTCTTACTCTAACCTGACCTAAAATTGTCATCTCTCCATCCAGAATACTGAGTTATAACAATATATTAATACTAGAATATGGTGCTAGTTACAATGTAGTGTTATGGAACTGATGCAGAACCAGTCCATTGTCTTTTTCTGCCACTGAGCTACGTGAAAAAAAAAGAAAAGAAAAAAAAGAAAGAAAGAAAGAAAACCTGAGCCAAGTTATTTTACAAGACATATAGCCCGAGAGGAAATATCGCCATACAAGCTACAAGTCTTAAGATGAGACTCCCAGAGGACAGATTTCCAGTCCCACACCTAATACCGGTACTGTTGTATTGTTGTTAAAAAGAGCTCTCCCAGGACAAAGATATCCATTTCGGCATTGTATATACGGATTTTGAGATTGCTGTTATATTTGTGAATATTCCTGTCACCTGCCGTTACTATCAACCTCTTTTCTTCTGCCAGTCACTCGTTATTTCATACCTCTTTTCTTCTGCTAGTCACTCGTTACTTCATACCTCTTTTTTTCTACCAATCACTTACTGTTATTACAAATCTCTTTTCCTCTCCTTTTATCTCTGACTTCCGGTCACTTCCATTAGATGATGTCTTTTTGTAGTTTATTCCAGCTTCTTACACAGGCTTTTATTCACCTTAGAAGAGTCCCATCTTTTGAGGGGGCTAGTGAGTCTAACCCCTCTAGTTCGAAAAGCCTATCCTAAGCGGGATAAAACTCGTCTGTTGATATCATAAATGAAGTACAACGACGTCCTCAAGGCGAATGAGTTAAACATATTCCTGCATCACGTCTCTTTCAAGGCTCCCTTCCCTGCAATAATCTCTCCCGTTTCTCCAGCATCCATCTCTTCGGGTCCCCTTCCAGCTTTTCATCCAAACGTCCCCTCCCTCCCTCCTCCACCCACCCCAGCTTCTTATGATGCTTTGATACCGCTGCCCCAGATCCCGAACCCATAATTACCACTCACCCCGCTTGCCCTTAACCAGCTCAGTAGGATCATTTCTTGTCATCCTTCACTTCTGTTGCTGCCAGACAGTTTAATCAGCACCGAGGAGGCCTGTTATGGTGGAGGGATAACATGCAATCGTCAGTAAACCCTTCAGAACGATGCGGCAGTCTTATCTGTTTTATATTTGCTTTATGACAATCTCTTAGTGAACAGCTATGATCAATATTCCCTCATTCATTATATTTCCTCACCATCCTCCTCCTCCTTTCCATCCTTAACTCTCCACCACTCCTTTTTGCTCCTCCACTCACGCTATCCTTCCTTTCCCTCCCTCATCCCCTCTCCTTTACCATCCTTGTTCTTCTCCCTTCATCATTTCCTTTTACATGTCCACTCCCTCACTCTCCTTACTCCCCATCCCCCAACCCTCACCTTCCTTACCTCTCTCCCCCAAGCCTCCCTCATTCAAATGCCATCTCCCTCAAACACACACACACCCTCATCACCATTACTCTCTGCCACCCTCCCGCAAACACCCACTTCATCACCCCCACCACACTATCTTCCCGCCCTCTCCGTCTCACACACATTCTCCCCTCTTCCTCCCTCCTCTCCTTCTCCCTCACCACCGTATCTTTCCTCCCTGTCCCTCACCACCTCTCTCTCTCTCTCTCTCTCTCTCTCCTCCCCTCTCCCAGCCACCCACACCCTACCCCCTCCCCCGCCACCCACACCAGCATATTATCTCGACACAACACACACACAACACTAATATCACTGAAGAGGATGTGTGGCTGAAGTTCGCACACTTTAGCTCGCTTTCTTTCTTTCCCACACTCTCCCTCTCCTTACCCCCCTCTCACCCTATGTTCCTCCCCCCCCCTCTCTCTCTCTCCTTGTACTCTCCTCCCACACTCCCTCTCACCTCGCTCATCACTTCAGAAAACTCTCCCTCTCTCCGTCCACTCCTTCTCCCTCGCCACTCCCCCCCCTCTCTCTCTCAACCCCCCTCTCCTTCGCCACTTCCTCCCCCTCTCTCGCTCAACCCCCATAGACCCCCAACCCCCTCCCCTGCCACCCACAGCGGGCCAAATTATCTTGACACAACACACACCACTAATACCACTGACGAGGAGGCGTAGCGCAAGTCCGCATTCTGTCTCGATTTCTTTCTCACAGTCTCTCTCTCTCTCTCTCTCTCTCTCTCTCACACACACACACACACACACACACACACACACACGCAATCTCACTCCCACACGCTCATTAACTCTTTCTTTGTCTCCATTACCGTCCGTCTGTCTCCATCACGTTATTACCTTCTATATTTGTCTCTTTCATTATCCTTGTGTGTTAATCTACTGGTGTCACTCTGATTGCCTTCCTTGTATCTAATAAACTTAACCATCAAAAAAATAACGAAGCTTAAGTATATAAAAACTCTAAACACATGTACGTATCTGATAAAATTAACCATAAAATAAATCCAACTATATCTGAACGTAATCCATCCATCCATCCATCATCCAATCCTATGTCGCCCCATAGAGAAGCGTAGGAACCCAGGGCTAGGCAAGTTGGTCCTGACATTTAAGATGAGAGTGAAGTTTCAATAATCTAATAATTCTAAGAATATGTATCAATTAAATAGATAAATGCAAGTTCATGATCCGCTACCCTTTATAACCCTTCCGATGGGGGAGTTTAAAATTAGGTACAGTACTTTATTCTGGTTACCCACTGGCCATTTTTTTTTTTTATGTGAGAGAGAGAGAGAGAGAGAGAGAGAGAGAGAGCAGGAACTGTGACGGCAGAACTTCATTTAAGCCCACTGATGTCAGAGGATTTTCTTCAGCTGAGAGAAAGCCATGCACATGAAGAGTTAAATGTCACAATGATGCAAAAATAAGTAAATAAACAAATAACCCCTTCAGTCCGGTGCTGTATTTCCACGAAGCCAAAAAATAACCCCATCAGTTTGGTGTTGTATTTCTTTGTTTGTTTTTTTTATTCTTTCTTCTTCCGGACAAATATATTTCTCAAGTAGGGCCTCCGGCAGGTACCAAATTAATAAACTCTGTCTCTAACCCCACCTGTTCAAAAATTCTAACATAAACTTCAAAAAATCTAAAGACATCAAAATTAAAATAAAAAAATATCATCGACTTCAATGCCCTAAATTTCCCTGTAGCAGCAGCCAAACACATCCTCTTCACCGCCGTAACTCACCTGCTAATCACTGTACAAATTAATAAGCACGACTAATGACATCAAGCGCCAGACTGGGCACCCTAATTGAGGCCAGCTAATTATCGGTTGTTTTCGGCCAAGAACTGCGGTTGTAACAAAAGCATAAATCCACCGGGCCACCTGTACTTCTACCCTCTGGCCTTTGGTTCTTCCTTTCTTGCATTACAAAAAATCAGTGGTGGTTTAAGGCTTCTAAATGCACTTCCTTTTTATTTGTTTTTTTTTTTATATGTTTTATTGTGTCTTTCTGTCTCGTACTTTCAGCTTTCCTTTCATGCTCAATTTCAGTCTCTTACCATTTTTTTTCTCTCCCATCTCACTTTTTTTTTTTTCGTTTGTCACGTTTAATGACTCCGATTTCCTATTTTTACACACACACACACACACACACACACACACACACACACACACACACACACACACAATGCCTACTTAATAAACCGCACATTACTACCGTCATCGTAATAAATATTTTGAACAAAAGCCTCCCTGCCTGGAGCTCTAACAGGCCACGGAGGGCAATATAAGGCTGTTACCGTTACCGTTGCATTACTACTGTTACTGTCACATTTACGTATATCCAAAACAATCGTAACCTTCCAAAGCCCAAGGTTGTTACACGTACGGCTCTGCGAAGGTACTTATCAAACCGCCCTTCGCTTACCGGCCCTCAGTCACGAAAATTATACGTTCCGACTTCAAGGTTCCCTCCTCTGTTAAGTTCTGAAAATGCCCCACAACGTCACTCCTGGCTGACGCTGGCCACTGCATGGGGGAATTTCAAAGGACGGCATGAATAAAACTAAAATTACCTACTTTCGATGAAGCAGCTAAATTTTATCTTTTACCCGATAGAATTATTACAATAAAACAATAGATAGATCGATAGATAGATAGAAAGATATAGATGGATGGTCAGTAGATGGACTGATATAGATATATATTCAAAATGACCAAGTCTCACTCTTATCTTCCCCCTCCTCTCTCTCTCTCTCTCTCTCTCTCTCTCTCTCTCTCTCTTATTTCACCCTCTGTGCATTTTATTTAGTCGCCCACTCCTAGTCTTCTCATCTTCAAGTTCTCATCTTTCCTGTATGCAACACTCCCTCATTTTCCCCTCTTCTTGTCCCTGTCTCTAATCTCCCCTTTTTATCTCCGATTTCCCCTCTATGACTAATTTCCCCTTTTGCCACAAATTCCCCCTCTCTGGTTCTCGTTTTCTCTCTCTGGATTATTTCTGGAATGTAACTCACTGGTGGAAGAGTTCATGATGATGATGATGATGATGGACTTCCCCTCTCTGGCTCTCATTTCTCTTCCCTGACTTCACCTACCTAGCTTCCATTTCCCCTCTTTCACCTTGATTTCCCCTCACTGGCCCTATTTTCCCCTCTAGCTGATTTCCCCTTACTGGCCCTGATTTCCTCCCACTGGCTCCAATTTCCCCTCTTTTGCTCTGTATTTCCCCCTCTTTCGGTCACATAAACCTTGCAGTCTCAACCACTTCTCTCTGTCTTGCCTCGCTTTTTCACCTTCACTCCCCTCTAATTTCCCCTTTTCAGTATCAATTTGCCCCCCTTCTCCCCTCTCTATGGGCCTGATTTCCCCTTTCTAGCTTTGATGTCTCGTGATGGCATGTACTTCCCCTCCTTCCCACCGTCCTGGTACTATTTCCCCCTCTTTTGGCTCCACTTTCCCCTCCTTTGCTCTCCATTTTTCCCTCTTGCAATCACCTTTACTTCCCTTGCAACCTCCACCGCTTCTCTTTGCCTTATCCCACTCCTTCACCTCCAATCGTCTCACCTGCCACTCAATGTCTTTGCCACTAGCTTTCTTCCTGCTCTCTCTCTCTCTCTCTCTCTCTCTCTCTCTCTCCATGTCAAGCTACAATTCTCTCAAACCCAATACCTACTCCCCACTCTCCAATACCGGTACTTGCACTTGTGTTTCTCTCTCTCTCTCTCTCTCTCTCTCTCACACACACACACACACACACACACCTTCCTAATATACTCCTCATACTTTCTGACACTCTCTCCATTTCACTTCCACATTTTCTTTTCCGTTTTTCTTCCACAGTTACTCTCCTCCATCTTCAGCTATTTTCTTACCACCCATGTCATTATTTTATTCTTTCCCAGTTTTTTCTCTTCCTCCTCAACTTTTTTCTTCACGCTTCACCTCTTCCTTTTCCCTCCTACAGCTGTTCTTCCTTCCTTTTTAATACTTCCCCCTTCCCTCTCCTTTCTCTACAAACCTACTTTCCCTCTTACTTCGAGTCTTTTCTTCCACCTTTCATCTCTACGTTTCACTCTTCATCTCAATGCCTTCCACCACTCCTCGTTCCTTTCAACATAATCTCCTTTCCTCTTTCAACGCTCCCTCTTATGCCTTATTTCTCCCCTCTTTACCTTCATACGTATTCTCCTTCCTTCTTTGGTCTTTTCCATTCACCTTTTACCTCTTCCTCTCACACCAATTTTCCCTACATCTTCAATCACCCTTCTTTATCCCTTTCACCTCTCTTCGTTATCTTCACAGCTGGTCTCGTTTCCTTTTCAACTCTCATTCTTTATCCCTTGTACGTCTTGTTTTCCTCTTTATCTACTGTTCCTTACATTCCCTTCTCCTGTTCTCCACTCCCTTTTCCTTTCATCGTCAGTTTCCCCTTCCTTCTTCGATCATCATTCCTTATCCCTTTCATCCCTATTTTTTTCTTTCGTTATTAATCGCTCTCTCACGTCAATTTAGAGAGACTGGGAAGTAACTAACTGAAGCTTGTAAACCCGGCAGTTGAGCCCCCTGGTTGCATCAGTGCCACCGCATGAAGGCGTCCGTTTCAGCACCCGTCTTAAGATTAAAACAGAAACAGCGCCTTAAAATTAAAATAAAGTCCATGGGCTGAAGGGGTAAAAACACTATCCCTGCCCGTCTCTCTATCCACTAACTCTCGCTTCCCTTTAATGTCTCTCCGTTGCCTCCTACGCTACTCCCCTCTCTCACCTTCATACCACACTCTCACCTTTACCTGTATACTCTTTTTTTTTTCTCTCTCTCTCTAGAGTATGTACATTTTATGTGTGAGCTGGGGACTAGGTGTGTGTGTAGTCGTGATATGCGTATGCTGGGGCGGGTATCTGTGAAATGTGTGTGTGTGTGTGTGTGTGTGTGTGTGTGTGTGTGTGTGTGTGTGTGTGTGTGTGTGTGTGTGTGTGTGTGTGTGTGTGTGTTCAGGTGTGTGAATACAGGAAGGGTGCAAGGACGTTTGTATATAAAGTATGTGTTCCCGGGTGTGTGCGTATGTGAGTAAGACAACATGTGTACAGGACGTGTGTATGAAGAATAAGTCAACTGAAGCGAATGTGTAAGTACTGTGTGTGTGTGTGTGTGTGTGTGTGTGTGTGTGTGTGTGTGTGTGTGTGAGAGAGAGAGAGAGAGAGTCAGGGGTGAATCCAACAACTACATGTGCGTGCCTGTGAACATACAGGAGTATTTGGAGTTGACTGTGTGTGTGTGTGTGTGTGTGTGTGTGTGTGTGTGTGTGTGTGAGAGAGAGAGAGAGAGAGAGAGAGAGAGAGAGAGAGAGAGAGTCAGGGGTGAATCCAACAACTACATGTGCGTGCCTGTGAACATACAGGAGTATTTGGAGTTGACTGTGTGTGTGTGTGTGTGAGAGAGAGAGAGAGAGAGAGAGAGAGAGAGAGAATGCCTGGCCATCATGGGGTAGTGGACAGTAGGAGGCTGGCTCTATCCCCACATTGCCCGCATCACACACCATTCCACCTCTCTCATTTTCTCACATTCTCTCTCTCTCTCTCACACACACACACACACACTCAAAGACATACATTTATTAATACCTTTTCTCACTATTACTCCCCCACCTCTCTCTCTCCCTCTCTCTCTCTCTCTCTCTTTCCCACACACACACACACACACACACACACACACACACACACACACACACACACACACACTCAAAGACATACATTTATTAATACCTTTTCTCACTATTACTCCCCCACCTCTCTCTCTCTCTTTCCCACACACACACACACACACACACACACACACACACACACACACACACACACACACACACACACACACACACACACACTAAGGCATACATTTATTACTACCCTTTCTCTCATTATTACTCCCCCATCTCTCTCTCTCTCTCTCTCTCGCTCTCTCTCTCTCTCTCTCTCTCTCTCTCTCTCCATTTTTAGTTCACTCACCCCTTCAATAACCCCCAAACACTCCTCTTCTTTTTCGAACATCTTTTTTCACACTCCAGCCTTTTACATCCTTATCTCCCATTTTTATAACTATTCTTTTCATCCTTTCCCACAATTTTTCACACCGTCTCCTATTCTATCGTTCAACCAGACTCAATTCCCGCTTCGGATGTCCACAACGACTGGTTACACTTTCTCTCTATGTATCGTTATTTATTTTTATATTTATCTACATATTTATCAAACTGTACATCCACCACTTACCTAACACAAGTTCTGGCTACTACCAAAGGTCATCTGGGTATTTCTGTGCCTACTCAGTGACGACTCTTAAATGATGTTATGTCCCTGTTAAGTAACGCCTCCTCCTCCACCAGCACACCACCCTCCCTTACATACTCTCCCACCTTCATCCTTCCACCCTGTCCACGGTCTTCTCCACACCATCTTCCACTCATACGCTCTCTCCTCGTCAGCCTCCATTTCTCACCACAGCAAGTCCAGTTCCCACTTTCTTTCTTTCATTATTCGACAAGAGATGTAACACTCACCTTATCATTTTTTATTTCTCCCATTTCTTTTTACTACCGTTCCTCTCTGTTGCTTTTCTGTTTAAGAGTCGACAACGGATGTAACAATTTACCTTTTCCCTCTCAATCACTCCCAATATATCCCTGTTAATACATACTCGCTATTCTAATTACCGTCCCATCCTGTCTTCCTTTATCGTTTCTCCTCTATGTTAATCGAAAACGGATGTGGCTCATATCATTGTTCAATATTCCTGGCTACAACTACATATGAGAGAGAGAGAGAGAGAGAGAGAGAGAGAGACAACGGAATGGGAACCAGGGAAGCAGACAGGGAAAGGAACACAATAAAAAATTATACGGTACACCAGGGACAACAGGTGGAATACAAATGAGAGAGAGAGAGAGAGAGAGAGAGAGAGAGAGAGAGAGAGAGAGAGAGAGAGAGAGAGAACTTAACCAGTTATTAAGCGTTCTGATGTACAGTGGTGTAATGGTAGTACTTGTAATATTACAGGTATTATTTAATTCACACACACACACACACACACACACACACACACACACACCACTAGGTTTACTGTGTGCCTTCAACTTTTGCTGATAATTTTTTCCCGCACCCACTAGGGCAGCCGTATACAATGTGTGTCTCTAACTGTGCCACTCACTCATTCACTCACCGAACTACAGTACTATAACACTGCTTTTGAATGATAGGGTTCAAGCTTTATTGAGGGGGGGGGGGTTAGGCCATCCCCTTACCCTACCCCTTTCCACTTGACTCACACTCTCCTAGTCATTCTCTCATTCAAAATTGTCTCCACATGGCCAAAAGTGAAATACTGTGAGCAAAACGAATCACTAGGGAGTATGTACAATGAAACCCCCAATGTCACCCAGAAAAAAAAGTGATAAGTGTCAGAGAACCAGGTCAACATGGATTCTAAGTACTTTTTCAGAGGGCAATAACGGAGAAGCTGTGACAAGTGTTAACCGCAGTTCTAACACCACTTCACCTTCTGTAACCTTCGAAGAGAGAAACCTGAAAATTACACAGGAAAAATCATCCACTACAGTATCATTATGACGGGAATCTAGTAACTTTTGATGCTGAGGGACCTGGCCTATGCTCGATAAGGTACATGTAAGTTAGAGAGAAAAAAAGGAAGCAATAACGAAAGAAAAGAAAAAAATATGCAACCTGTTAGTGAAAAAATAATAAAAAAAATAAATGCACACACATAAATAAGAAATAAAACATAAAATAAATAAAAATAAATGTCCTCGGGCTCAAGGACACATACTAACTGCAAATACATTAATCACACGCACATCCCGATCCTTCTCCCCCCTCCCCGTACACACAAAAATCCACGGACTCATAGCGAAGGTGGTCATTTTAGAGAGAGAGACACACACACACACACACACACAGATGAAAGGGTAACCAGTGAAGGGCTCAGAGGAAAAAGGCAGAGCGGATAGAGTGACTAGAAAACAGCGACGGAAAAGTGTGTAAGCCTCTACCAACAAATCTACGGAGTCTGTGGAAGGGTGGCAGGGAGGGAGAGAAAGAGGGAGAGGTGGAAGGGAAGGAGAGAAAGATGGTGAGGTGGGAAGGAGAGAAAGATGGTGAGGTGGGAGGGAAAGAAAGATGGAGAGATGGGAGGGAGTGACAGATGGTGAGGTGGGAGGGAGTGACAGATGGTGAGGAGGGAGGGAGAGAAAGTGGGAAAGGTGGGAGGGAGGGAGAGAAAGAGGGAAAGGTGGGAGGGAGGGAGAGAAAGAGTGTGTAAGCCTCTACCAACAAATCTACGGAGTCTGTGGAAGGGTGGCAGGGAGGGAGAGAAAGAGGGAGAGGTGGAAGGGAAGGAGAGAAAGATGGTGAGGTGGGAGGGAGGGAAAGATGGTGCGGTGGGAGGGAAAGAAAGATGGAGAGATGGGAGGGAGTGACAGATGGTGAGGTGGGAGGGAGTGACAAATAGTGAGGAGGGAGGGAGTGACAAATAGTGAGGAGGGAGGGAGTGACAGATGGTGAGGTGGGAAGGAAAGATAGATGGTTTGGTCGGAGGGAGAGATAGACGGAGAGGTGGGAGGGAGTGGAAGGAGAAAAAGAGGGAGGGGAGGGGAGGGGAGAGATAAATTAAGGGATGGGAGGGAAAAGAAGGAGGGAGGGGAGAGGGAGAGGGAGGTGGAAACGGGAAAGATGGAGGGAGGGGAGGGAAAGTTGGATAAGTAGGAGGGTAAGATGGATGGAGGGGAGAGGAGAAGGGATAGTTGGGAAAGTAGGAGGGGAAAGATGGATGGAGGGGAGAGGAAGATGGAGGGAGGGGGGAGGAAGATGGAGGGAGGGGGGAGGAAGATGGAGGGAGGGGGGAGGAAGACGATATGAGCGGAGAGAAAGACGGGGAAAGAGGAGAAGATGGAGGTGGAAGGGGAAGGATGGAGGGAAGGGAGGGAAGGATGGAGGGAGGAAAGATGGTGGGAGGGGAGGAAATGATGGAAGGAGGGAAGGAAGAGATGTAGGGACGGAAGGAAGGGAGGGAAAGATGGTAATGTGGGCTGGAAACGAGGAGGAAAGAGGGAAATGACAGGAGAGACGAGAGATCAAAATGGAAGGGGAAGAATCGAAACAGAAAGCATTAAGAGGTGGAACTGAGAGGGGGGAGGAGAGATGAAAATGGAAGGGAAAGAATGGAAACTAAGAACAGTAAGTGGAAAGTGGAAAGGCCTAGATCTATGTATGTACCCCAGGGAAAGACTGAGGGAGGGGGAGAAGGGAGGACAGGGAGGTGGGAGGAAGGGTGGAGAAGGGAGGGGAGAGAGACGGGAAAGAAAGATGGTGAGGGGATTGAAAAGATGGCGACAGGAAACACTGAGGGAAAAGTGTGTAGCTCCAACCACCAGACCTATGTCACCCAGGGAAGGAGGGGAGAAGAGAAGGGGAGAGGAGAGAGAAAAGATGGAGAGATGCGGGGAGGAAAACAGACAGAGGAGGGGAGAAGACTGAGAGGCGAGAGGGGAAACATGGTAGAGGTGAGAAGGGAAACATGGTACAGGTTGGAGGGGAAACATGGTACAGGTGGGAGGGGAAACATGGTACAGGTTGGAGGGGAAACATGGTACAGGTGGGAGGGGAAACATGGTACAGGTGGGAGAGGAAACATGGTACAGGTGGGAGGGGAAACATGATACAGGTGGGAGGGGAAACATGATACAGGTGGGAGGGGAAACATGATACAGGTTGGAGGGGAAACATGGTACAGGTGGGAGGGGAAACATGGTACAGGTGGGAGGGGAAACATGGTACAGGTGGGAGGGGAAACATGGTACAGGTGGGAGAGGAAACATGGTACAGGTGGGAGGGGAAACATGATACAGGTGGGAGGGGAAACATGATACAGGTGGGAGGGGAAACATGGTACTGGTGGGAGGGGAAACATGGTACAGGTGGGAGGGAAAACATGGTGGAGGCGGGAGGGGAAACTTGTTGAATGGAGTACAAAAGATTAAAAAGAACAGCACACAGTAACAAACATTATAGTCCTGTCGTGGCTGTTTGTTATAAAGAAAAGACTACGCTATCAAATTTATAAGACGAAGGGAAAGATAGCAAAGCAAGAGGGTAGATGGGAAAAGAGGGAGTGAGGAGAAACAGGGAAAGAAGAAACGATAAAGAGACAGGAAAGAAAGATGGAGAGTGGAGGGGGGAAGATGGAAACAAAATATAGTATGTGAATAGTGCAGAACTCCAACCACAAGTTCTATATAACACATGGAAGGATGGACGGAAGGACGAAAATGACGGAGACAGGTAAATTCGAGGGGAGAGAAAAATTGAGATGGAGGGGAGGGAAAGGAAAATAACTGAACAATGGGAAGAAACTGCTGGAATGAAGAGAATGGTGGCGAAGTCTGAAGGGACTGGGAGGGAAGGGAAAGAAAGATGAAGATGGGGAGGGAAAAGATGGAGAGAAAATACTTAGGGAAAATTGTATCTTACCAAATGATCGAGGGAGTCAATGGAAGGACTGGGGTGGAGATGAGGGAAAATGAAGAGAGCGGGGAAGGAAGGAGAGACAAGAGAGGAGAGGGAGGAGGGAAGGAGAGACAAGAGAGACTAATGGAGACAAAACAGAAATATACAGGAAAAGACTGAGTTCAAGAGGACATACAAAGAAATAAAGAAAGGATGGACTGCAAAAACAAGTGATACAATAGCCTATATGAGAAAAGAATGATACAATAATGCGATAAAACACAAGCATACATACTGTGGCAGGAAGGGGGGCAAAACGAGAATTAGTGAAAAGAAAGTTGAAAGAGACTGGAGAGGGGGGAAAAGTGTGAGATGGAAGAATTGTGGACACGATGGGATAAAACGGTAAAATATACGGAGAGAGAGAGAGAGAGAGAGAGAGAGAGAGAGAGAGAGAGAGAGCACAAAACAAGAAAAATTTTAGATAAGATAAACTGAAGATGGAGAAGAATGAGAGAGCGGAGAGTGGGGCCCATTAAAAAAAAAAAAAAAAAAGTACGAGGCAGGAAAGGGAGTGACGATAAAATAACTACACAGAAAATACGAACAAAGACAGAAAACCAGAGAACGAAAACTGGAAAGAGAAAAAAGGGACAGAAGGATGAGAATTAATAAACAGGACATGGAGTAAGAAAAAAAAAAGTGAGGGAGGGAGGACAACATGTGAATATCTAAAAAGGAAAGATGAAAAGACGATGAGCAAGGCTAAACTGAGGAAGGAAGGAAGGAAGGAAGGAAGGAAGGTAGGATGGAAGGGAGGGAGGGATGCCGGAAGAAAGAGAGGGAAATAAAAAAATAAATCGAAAAGAAAATCCACGAGAAATACAGATGCCGTAAGAACCGATACCCAAATCCTGAAGCTGTGATTACTGGAAAGATAAAACTGTATATATATATAAATCATAAGAAAAACAGAGAGGAAGGAAGTAAATAAAGTACAGAGAAAAAAGGTGAAACGAGAGCGGAAGAAGGTGTAGAGGGAGGAACGATGAGAAGAAAGAACAGGAAAAAGGTAAGGATGGAAGGAGGGATAAAATGAACTTCAAGGAGGAAAAAAAGACAAACAAAAACCAGGAAAGGAAGTAAAAAAAAAATGGTAAAGAAAAAAATTAAGAATATAAAAATAATGTGGAGAACTTAGGAAACTGAAGCAGGAGAGAGAAGGGAAAGAGGAGAAGGAAGGAGAGGAGAAAACTGAAACTGAAGATGGAGGGAATGAAGAGAGGAAAGGATGGAAAGAGGGAAGGAAAGCAGGGAAGGGAAGAGAGACAAGAATGGCAAGGAAAAAAGGAGGAAAAAAAGACACAAGAAAGAGTGCTGCTGGAGGGATTAAAGAGGAAAGAGTGACGGGACTGAGGAGAGTGAAGAGGGAGGAGTTGGAGGGATAAAAGGAGAGGAGGAGAAGAGTTGGAGAAATAAAGGAAGAAAGGGAAATGGAGTTGAAGGAGTAAAGGGAGGGGGACAAGGAGGTGGAGAAATAAAGGGAGAGGGGGAGAAGGGCTTGGAGGAATAAAGGGAGGGGGAGGAGTTGGAGGAATAAAGGAAGAGGAGGGGAGTTGGAGAAATAAAGGAAGAGGAGGAGAAGGGGTTGGAGGAATAAGGGGAGTGGGCGAGAAGAGAATGACTAGAAAAAGCATAAAATATAAAAATAAAAAAGTCGAGATAATCTGCAAGAAGAAAGGATTGGTGTATATAAGTGACAAGACAGAGGAGAGGAAAGGAAGGAAGGAAGGAAGGAAGGAAGGAAGGGAAGAGCGGAGTAGGAAAAAAACAACAGCAAATATGATAAGGAAAAAATGAAAAACAAAAGAATACCAGAAAATTGGCAGTAAGAGAGAGAGAGAGAGGGGGGGTATCAGTCTTGGCCACTGCAAACATCCCAACCATTCATCAGGAAAGGTCTGTGTGCCCTCTTGTCCCCCCCCTTCCTCCTCCTCCTCTTCTTCCTCCTCCTCCTCCTCTTTCCTCGCTCTTATCTTTCCCCAGCTCCACATCTCTCTCTCTCTCTCTCTCTCTCTCTCTCTCTCTCTCTCTCTCTCTCTCATCCTTCCTGCATCCTCTCCGCTTTTTCTCCGTCGTTGTCGTTTGTTTTATCTGCGACCTCTCTCTCTCTCTCTCTCTCTCTTCAAAAAATACGTTCCAGTGCTCACTCATGCCCTAAACATGACTTTTTTTTTTTTGGGGGGGGGGGCCTATCTCTTTTTCCTACATTTAACTTTTTTATTTTTGTGTCAGGTTCCATCCCTCTCTTCACATTTTCTTCCACGTCCTCAATTCCACATTTTTTCTTATTTCCCAGTTATTTCCTCTTTTTTTTTTTTTTTTTTACCTATTTTTATTCTTTTCTTCTCGCTTTTTTTTTTCCTGGTTTCATGGCTTGCGATCCTTTTTTCATTCTCTGTTTTCCTTTTTCATGTTCTGAACGTTTTTTTCCCTTTTTCACTCTATATTTTTTCCGTTCTTTCCCCCGTTTTCTCTTCTCTCGCCCTTTACTTTCACTTTTTCTTATGTTCCTTTCCTTACTCTTCCGTTTTCCTTTTCCACGTTTAGCCCTTCATTTTCTCTGTTGTTTTCGTCTTCTTCCTATATTATTTTTTCTCCCTTTCATTACCCTGACTTTTCTGTTTTTCTTTTCACTGTCGCGAATGTATATTTCACTTTATTATTCGCATTTTTATTTATCTTTCCCTTAAATTTTCTTCTCTCCCTCCTGTCCAATAATTTACGTAATGGTTTCCCCGCAGTTTTATTTTCATTCTCTACCAGTCTGTTCTTATCATAACCATTTTTCCGTCTACTTACTTTTATTCCTTCACTCCTTCACTTTTCACCTTCTCTCATACTTTCCCCTGTGTATTTCTGTCTCAAAACTTACCCTCCTCTTTTATTTTTTTTCCTGAACTTCGCTTTTCCTATAGGCTATATTTCACGTTCTTTCACTCTTTCTCATCTTCCTTATTTTCTCAGCACAATTTTCCTCCACTTCTCTGCTTCACTGCTTACGTTCTTCTCCTTCCTTTATCGTTTTCCCTTTACTGGCCTTGAATTTCTTTTCCTTGTATACTGTCATTTCCTCTTGGCCTTCCACCACTTTTCTTCCTCTCCTTAGTTTTCCTCACAATTTTCCTCTTTTATGTTTCTATCCCTTGTTTCTTTCTTTTTTTCTCGACATTTACACTCTTTCTATGGTCTCAATACCTGTCAACTTCTTTTCTTTCACATTCTCTCTCTCTCTCTCTCTCTCTCTCTCTTTTCAAGCATCATCACAACCGGAACTGCATTTGTTCAGGAATACAATATCGTCCAGATTACCTGCAGAGAGCAAATGGAAATCCCAGCCTATCACCGCAACCGCAGACACTCGGAAATTATTGGTGCGGAAACTCTTACATGCGGAGATTTTGCGAGGAAAGGGATATGCAGGTATGAGGCAGGTGTGTTGAGGGAAGGGGGGGAGGGAGGGATTTCGCCTCTTTAGTACGATTATTTTCTTGGTGATTAGTGTGTGTGTGTGTGTGTGTGTGTGTGTGTGTGTGTGTGTGTGTGTGTGTGTGTGTGTGTGTGTGTGTGTAAAATCTTGGCTAGTAACGAGGTAAGAAACAAAAATCACCCCTCACCCACTCGATATCACTGACTCCTGTATCATTAATTTTTTTCCTTACTACCAGACTTTATAAACTTAAGAGAAACGCCTGGTGGGGAGAGGGTTCAGGTTACGAACATTTCCAAAAATACCGAAGTTTCTGAGCCATTTTTTATTTTTAATAGGGGAGTATTTTTAGTCACTCCACATAAACGGAAAAGTGGAGAAGACGGTGTGGGTGGGGATGCTGGCTACGGTGACGGTCATTTCCTAAGAAACATTTTTTTTAACAAGGTGAACAAAGGATGGAAAAACTATCTATTTATCTATCTATCTAGATATCTATAGCCAGACGCCTTGATATAAAAGGTGGCAACAAACAAACCGTCTCCATGTCGCCCTGTCCCCGGTCATTTCGCTGCCCTCCCCTCAGCTCACACACCCCTCTCTCATATGAAAAAAAAAAATAATAATAATAATAATAAAACACATGACCTTTATTGCCATTAAATACTGCATACTATACCCTTTTTACTCTAACTTGGCCTCAAACTGTCAAATCTTCATCTTTAATGCAGAGTTATAAGAATTATGTTAACACCAGAATATGATGCGAGTCACGACGACGTGCTATGGAAAAGATGTAGAATTGTAACAACGTCTTTTTCTGCCACTGAGCTACGTGCAATATGCTGAGAAACGACGAAAATCTGAGCCAAGATAAGGTGAAAGGCGTATAGTTTTGGCCAGCAATCTTATATGCGAAAATAATGAAGGGAACGTTACAGCCATGAAGGTACACTGGAGGGATATGTACGAGTAAATGAGGATATAAGCTCACTGTATTTACTGTATATTCTGAAATACCTCTTATCCCCTTCCCTCTGTCCCTCTTTCCCTCCATCCCTTCCAATTTTTTTTTTTTTTTTACGAGTACAGTGGTTTGGCCAGACATCTTACAGGCAACAATACTGGAGGGAAAGGCTGCAGATCCAGAAGATGGGGTCCGAAGAATGCTGTTAGATTCTGGATACAAGAGGCAGTGTGTGGACAGATGCGGGCTTTGGATATTCCCTGATACACATGACTCTCTCTCTCTCTCTTTCTCTCTCTATATATACCGGTAAATAATTACATCTATATCTACATCTATTTTCTGTCTATCTATCTATTTATTTATCTACCTATCATATATATACATATAATATATATATATATATATATATATATATATATATATATATATATATACATATATATATATATATATATATATATATATATACATACATATATACATACATATATATATATATATATATATATATATATATATATATATATACATATAATATATATATATATAACACCACCAGTTCGAAAACTTCTGATAGGGTATATAAAATCATTAGGAGATATATACCAAGATTACAAAATAAAACGTCATCAGATTCAAAGACTGCAAAAGACGATACAGATTCCAATCACAATATCGCATTTTTATTTTCGGTTTTTACTCGCTTAAAAGCCGCCTTCGGCTGCCTCCGTTCGATGTCAATTCCTAATTTCCTATTTTCAGTCGAGAGGTCACAGAAATCTTAATTACTCATGCCGTGAGCGAGATGGAGCGAGGAATTTTCCTTTATTTTTATCCTGCTGCGACACCCGTTGAGAAGAGAGAGAGAGAGAGAGAGAGAGAGAGAGAGAGGGGGGGGGCGGATAGCAGTGCTTGGTATTATACTAAATTTAACTATAGCATTAGAGTATACAATTTTAGGAGTATAAGGAGGGAAGAAGGAGAGGGGAGAGAGTGATAATACAACAAACACGTCTTTCCTCTCTTCTGTCATGCTGGTAATTTCAACGCCGCACCAAGGACGACTCCATCCCCTCCACCAAAAGCAAAAGGCCAGAAATGAGTCATACAGTAACTCGGGAACCGGCTGCCCAATCGGACTGGAAACTGTTTTCTTAGAGCATTTTAACGGTACCCTGCACTAACAAAAATTGCGCTACGTCCGTTTTTGCCGTGTTACGGTGACAAACAAACAAACATACAGAAATCGGATCATTATAATACAAATACACACTGCCGGAGACCAAGCAGCGTGGAGACCCGCCATTAGGTGACCAAGGCCAACGCAAGCAAGCATGCTGGAACTTTAATAAACAAACGAACGAACACACAAACTCTCGCGTTCTCAATGACCTTCATCCCCTGGCCCTCTCTCTTCTCCAGGTTATTTTATTTGCGCTACCACTTAAGTCTGTTTAACTCTTCGAAAGCGTCCACTTTTCTTACACAATTCCACTTCATTACTTCCCTTTTTCAATCCAATTCACTTCATATTCTTCCACAACTACCACTTTGACTTTCTTTTCAGTCCTTCCTTTCTTCAGCGTTGTCCAACCCACATTTTATCCTTATGAATCCCTTTTTACTTTTATTTACTTCCCCTCTTCTTCATCAACTTGGCCTTTTTCTCCCCTGCGTCGCCTTTGCTACGTTTCACTGTTACATAACCTTGCAGTAACAATCTCAACATCTTTCGACAGCATTGTATATTCTTTCAAACCCCTCTTTTTTTTCTTTTTTTTCCCCATTTCTTTGGACTATATCCGTTTCATTTCACCCTTTCACAACGATGATGTCCTGCCTACTTTATTCTTGCCACTAACATACGGATTCTTAATTATTAATCAAAAGGATTTGGCTGTGACGCGGTAGAAACATCTTCCACTGATGCCTGTTACTACTGGAGCAAGGTGATGACGAGGCGCCTACACGTGGTGGCACTGTGCACCCTGGGTGGAGCGAAGTAGCCGCAGTGTTCATCCAAGAGAAAAACCTCCCCATATTTCCCAGCATCTCGCAGACGGGAGGGACCCTGGCTCAACCCTGGAGAGGCGCCGTCCTTCACTTGGTGGTGCCAGATCCCTACACGGTGTATGTACTGGAGTGTAACTGTAGGGCAGCCTTGCAGAAGCAGTTTCTTAACTGTGTTCGACAAGTCTGCTCGGCCAGTCGGATCAGGGTTAAGCAACAACGACGACGACAACAACATCAACATCATCAATTACTAGAGGGGTTCCAAAGTTGAATACAACTGTCTGGTAATGACGAGAACAACATGCAAAAGTCGTCATCGCATTCAATGGGTTAATATTCTTCTTTCTTACGTCTTTCTTTTCGTTTACGTCATACTCGTCTCGTACTCCTGCTTTAAGTCGTCCGTGTCCAGCAACAAAGTTCCATCTTCACCTAATTTTTTCGTGTCGCATCGCCCGTCAGTCCTGTCATTATTAAACTGTCCCACAATTCCAAATAATCCTTCCAGTACTATGTTTATTGTTATTATTATTATTATTATTACTATTACTGTTATTATCATTATTATCATACTGAAAAGGTTAAATAATTTTCAATACAGCCTTTTTTTTTTACATGGACTATCTACATATACATATCACCACTCGGATTATTTAATATTTCATTCTAACCCTGTTTCCTCCTGACGATTTTATTGAACTGATCAAATCCCTCTCGTGCTGCAGGAGTTAATGAAGGCCACGTCTAACCCCTCAAATCCTAAAACATACCAAAACTAAATAAAATCGTCTGGAAGCAACAACATACGTCTACAGGCTGAGGGGGTTGGGTCTTCCTATTTGTTCCACTCCTCGAAGCAACGACCTCCTGCCACTATTCTTTCCATTTCATTTTAACTCAATCATATATTCACCTTACAAGATTTTTTCTCCTATTTCCTGCCACGTTTCCTCTTTTCCTTTCTTTCTCCCTTAACTATTTCCTCCCTTACTCCCTTTCTTTCTTCTTTTCCTTTCTTCCTTCCTTACTTCCCTATTTCCATCCCTCCATCCTTCCTTCCTCCCCCTCCCCTTTTCCTTCAGTCCTTCCTTCCCTACCTGCCTCCCCTTCCCCTTTTCCCTCTCCTTTCTTCCTTCTTCCCTTCCTATTCTTTCCTTCTTTCCTTCCTCTCCCACTTTTTTCTTCTATCCTCCCCCTCATCCGTCCAAGCTTATATCCTTATCATTTCTTCGATCATTCAGCTTCGTGTTCATCTCTCTATTCATTCCAAACCAATTACATTTCCTCACCCATTTCCATTACCATCCCTCTCATCTCCCTTTCCCTCTCACTGGCTGCCTCCCCTTCACCTTCTCCCCACCCACTACCCTTCTCCACTTTCTCCCTTATCCCCTACCACCCTTCACCTTCACCATCATCCTCTGTCTCCACCACCTTCTCCCTCATCCCCTCCCTCGCTTCACCTTCACCTTCCCCCTCATCCTGTCCCCTCCACCATCTCCCCCACAATACCCCTTCCATCCTCCCCATCCCCCACCAGCTCCCTCTCACATCACCCTCCTGCCCTCTCCACCGACGACCTCGCTCCTTTCCACCATCCTCCGCGTCCCTCACCCTCCCTATACCTTCCATCGTCCCCTTGTCCCCCCTCCACCTTCTCTCCCAACTGTCCCCCCGCCACCTTCCATCCCCCCTTTCCCCCTCCACCTTCCATCCCCCCCCGTCTCCCCTCTCCACCTTCCATCCCACCCTTTTTCCACCCCTTTCTACCTTTTCCCACTCCAAATCCATCCACCTTCCACCTGCATCTTCCATCTTCCACCTGCCCCCACCATCTTCCATCATGTCCCCCCCTCCATCTTCCACATCCCCCCCATCTTCCATCATGCCCCCTCCTGCCTCCTCTGTGCCCTCGTTTATCAAAAGAGCATTAGTAACCCAGCGCCCCAGGTAATTACACGGCTGTCTTAGTTTGGCGGGCTGTGGGAGGAATGAGGAGCGATGCCATGATGGGTGCCAATGTGTAGATGTGGAGGGAGAATGTGGAGGGAGCTGGAAGAATGCGGAGGGCAAGTGGGGAGGGATGTGGTGCAAAAACGAGGAGGTGTGTCGTGCAGGCGTAGAGGGAAACATGTGGAGGGAACATGTGGAGAGAAAATGAGGGGGTTTGTTGTGTGTATGTGGAGGAAAAATGTGCAGGGAAAATGCGAAGGAATGTTGTTTGGATGTGAACGAAAATGTGGAAGTGGAATCATGTGGAGAAAATGTGGAGGGAAAATTAGGATGCTGCTGTGTAGATGTGGAGGAAAAATGCGATGAAGGTGAAGGAAGAATGTGGAAAGAAAATGAGGAGGGTGTTGTGCACATGTGGAGAGAGGAGGAAAGAATGTGGAGGAAAGTGGAAGAATGAGGCGGAATGCTTTGTGGATGTGGGAAAAAAAAAATGTCTAGGACAGTGGACATATGAAAATGGAAAAATGGGGAGGTAAGTTGGGGAAAATGTGCAGGAAAAATGTCTTGGTATGCATGGATGAATGAGGAGTTAGGGTATGTTGGATGCTAATGTGTAATGTGGGGAAGGATGTGGAGGATATGTGTACGACGAAAAATGAGGAGGTGAAAAGATGTACAGGGCAAATGTGAAAGGCGAGGGAAAGTAAAGTTATGAAGGGAACAATGATGGAAATAGAGAGGGAGGGAGAGGTATGCTGTAAAAGAATGTAGAAGTATGCTGTAGAGAAACGTGGTGCGATGATGTTAAGGATAATTTATATATGGAATGAAGCAGGGGAGGACATATGGAAGGATGTTGAGAAGGACGGAGGAGGAATGTTGGAGAAGAAAGCAAATGGATGATGGAGAAGGATGGGGGAAGGATGGAGAATGATGGAGAAGAGTGGAGAGGCGTGAGGAGAGATGAGGAAATATGCTGAACGATGTAAAACGTCAAGAGAGATGGAATATGAATTTTGAGTGGATCAAGATGAAAGACGGTGTGAGGGAAAGACTGGGGATGGAAAAGGTAAGAGCAGAAAGGCGGGGGAGAGACGGGGAGAAAGCGTGAAACTGAAGATGTGAGAGATGGGGAGAAAGACTGAAGCTGGGGATGTGAGAGATGGGGAAAAAGACTGAAACTGGGGATGTGAAAGATGGGGAGAAAGACTGAAACTGGGGATGTGAAAGATGGGGAGAAAGACTGAAACTGGGGATGGGAGATGAGGAGAATAGGGAGAAAGACTGAAACTGGGGATGGGAGATGAGGAGATAGGGGGCGAAAGACGAAACGGGGGATGTGAGAGATGGGAAAAAGATATGAAGAAAAGATGGGGAAGAAGGGAGAAAAATAAGATGCGATGACAAGAGACAGTGACATGGGGATAGGAGAGACAGATGGGGAAAAGAAGGGATGATGGGGGAAATAATGATGGGAAAAATGGGAAGATGGAGAAAAGATGGTAGACGAGTGGAAAATGAGAAGAACACTTAAAAGAATAGGGGATTTTTTACATGAATAAAAATGGGAATTGGCAGCATCTTTCCTCGTATATGGTAAGACATCTTCGTAATGAAAGGGTTAAAAAATGAATTGTATGAATGGATGGATGACGACAGAGATGAGGGATATGTTAGGTATGTGAAGTTTGAGTGAAAGGATGGTGAAAACAGGTGAGAGAGAGAGAGAGAGAGAGAGAGAGAGAGAGAGATGTCACGTGGTATGGGGCTGATGTGAGTGATGTCAGGAAGAATTAAGAGGGAGGAAGAAAGCGTGACGAGAGTGGGCAGAGGTGGGAAAGAGTGGGAGGGAGAAGGAGTGGGGAGAGAGGGGTTAGGCATGAAAGGGTGGAAGGAGTCACGTTGATGAACAGGATAACTCTTTAGGATGACAAGGCAAGACTTATAACAACGGCGGAAAGGCATGACTGTGTGTGTGTGTGTGTGTGTGTGTGTGTGTGTGTGTGTGTGTGTGTGTGTGTGTGTGTGTGTGTGTGTGTGAGAGAGAGAGAGAGAGAGAGAGAGAGAGAGCGAGCGCAAGTTACATAATGAAACTCAGGATGTTTCTTTAGGTCTTGTAACACGTTGGGGGGGGGAGGGGTTGACAGGATATCCCCCTCCCCCCGCCCCCTCCCCAGCTAAGTTTCAAGTCACTGTCCCTCTCCGCTACAGGTTCATATTTTAATTATGGCTTTTATTTTTCACGTTTTTGACTCTCTGGAATCTGTCTTCTAAGGCCCCGACTCTCTCTCTCTCTCTCTCTCTCTCTCTCTCTCTCTCCCACTGTGTGTGTGTGTGTGTGTGTGTGTTACAATCTACTAGGACTACAGCAACTTTTTTTTTTCTTTTTTCAAAATTTGGGAATGATGAAGGTGAGCTCTCGTGGGCAAAAAATTTTTTTCAACTGATTACGAGAGAGAGAGAGAGAGAGAGAGAGAGAGAGAGAGAGAGAGAGAGAGAGAGAGAGAGAGAGTCGCAAGATGGGGAAAGCATATAAAGGGCAGGAATATATACAGTTAATATAAGAAAGTGCAGATGTTACTTCCTTGAGATAGGGATGGGGAAGTGGAGGGGGATGTGGAAAGGGTGGGGAAGAGTGAGAGGCTGGGAGAAAGTGGGAAAGTGAGAAAGAAGGAGTAAGTGAGGAAGAGTGAAGTCAGGCTGTCCTATGGGTGTGTGAATAGTGGGAAAATGGGGATGGGTGGAAAGCAGGATGTCGTGGTCATGGGCAAGCAGGAAACAAAGAAAAAGATTAGCAAATATTGGGAAAGACTATAAGTAAGGGGGTGGAAGTGGGAAGGAAAGTGGAAGCGCAGGAAAGTGAGACAATGGGAAAGAGATACAGGAAAGGGGAAGGTGTGAGTGAGGACATGTGGGGAAGTGAGACAGTTATTAATGGTGAGATAATGGAAAGCAAAGGGGAAGAGTGGGAAAGTGGGAGAGAAAGAGAAAACGAGGAATTGAGAAACAGAGGGAAGTGGTGGGAAGGCAGGGTGTGGGGAAGCATGGAGAGAGGCTGCCAGCTACCTTGGGGAGGCATAGATATCTACTGCTGTCTGAGAGGGAGGTGTGGAGGGGAATGTAAGAGGTGGGGAGGGGATGTGAGAGGTGTGGAGGGGAATGTAAGAGGTGTGGAAGGGATGTGAGAGGTGTGGAGGGGAATGTAAGAGGTGGGGAGGGGATGTGAGAGGTGTGGAGGGGAATGTAAGAGGTGGGGAGGGGATGTGAGAGGTGTGGAGGGGATGTGAGAGGTGTGGAGGGGATGTGAGAGGTGGGGAGGGGATGTGAGAGGTGGGGAGGGGATGTGAGAGGTGGGGAGGGGATGTGAGAGGTGTGGAGGGGAATGTAAGATGTGTGGAGGGGAATGTAAGAGGTGGGGAGGGGAATGTAAGAGATGTGGAGGGGAATGTAAGAGGTGTGAAGGAGAATGTGAGGTACGGTATAAAATAGAATGAAGGAGGAGGGGAATATAAGAAGATGGAGGGCAAGGACAATGTAACAGGGAGGGAGGGAGCGAAATGTAAGAGGTACGGGTGTGTGGGGGGAAGGGGGAGGAGGGAGGCGTGGCATAGCGTGAACACAGAGACTGGTGCGTGACTTGCAGTGTGTGTGTGTGTGTGTGTGTGTGTGTGTGTGTGTGTGTGTGTGTGTGTGTGTGTGTGTGTGTGTGTGTGTGTGTGTGTGTGTGTGTGTGTGTGTGTGTGTGTGTGTGTGTGTGTGTGTGTGTGTGTGTGTGTGTGTGTGTGTGTGTGTGTGTTGGAAAGGAGTGAGGAGTAAGAGCTGTGGAGTGGAGGGTGAGGCAGGGAGTGGAGGCTGAGATGGGGAGTGGGGGGTGAAGTAGGGAGTGAGCGGTGAGGTAGGGTGCGAGGGGAGAGGTAGGATGTGGGGATGGGACAGAGCGTTGGGGGTGTGGAGGTGTGGCAAAAAGTTGGGGGGTGTGGGGAGTGAGGCAGGGTGTGGGGAGTGAGGCAGGGTGTGGGGGTGAGGCCGGGAGGGGAGAGTGAGGTACAAAGGAGTACAAAGGAAAGCATACAGCAACAGACCTATTAGTCCTTTCGTGACTGTTTGGTATAAAGAAGGTTATAACAAACAAAACTATTCTATCTGCTAAAGGCAAGGAGAGAAAAGCAGGAAGGTAGAGAGTGAGGGGTGAGGTACGGAATGGCGGTGAGGTAGCGAGTGGGGTGTGGCAGGGAGTGAAGTGTGAGGCAGGGAGTGGAGGGAGGCAGAAAGTGTAGGGGTAAGCAAGGAGTGAAGGGGGAAGAAGCGAGTGGTGGGGGAAGCAGGGAGTACAGGTGAGGCAGGGAGTGGAGGTCGAAGCGGAAGTGGAGGTGGAAGCAGGAAGTGGAGTTGTGGCAGGGAGTGGGAGTGAGGCTGGGAGTGTGTGAGGCAGGGAGTGAGAGTAAGGCAAGGAGTGGGGTGAAGCAGGAAGTGGAGGGTGACGTAGGCAATGTGGGTGAGGCAGGGAGTGGGGGGTGAGGCAGGGAGTGGAAGGGTAAGGCAAGGAGTGGATGTGTGGGGTAGGGAGTGCAGGTGAGGCAAGGGATGGAGGTGAGGCAAGGAGTGAGTGAGGCAGAAAGTGAAGCAGGCAAGGAGTGAGTGAGGTAGAAAGTGGCGAAGACAGGGTGGGGCAGGGAGTAAAGAGGGGGAGACAGGGAGTGGGAGTAGGTGTGTGGAGGGAGTAGAGAGAAGAGGCAAAAAGTACAGGTGCAGAAAGAACGGGAGGGAGGGATGGAGGAAGGAAAGGCGCAAGGCAGAAGAAAGTATGGAATGTGGGAAATGAGGTAGAAATGAAGCTCATAAGGAAAGACGAGGCAGAAATGAGTGTCAAGGAGAAAGGGGCTGGGTGGGCAGAGGAAGAGAGGGAACAATGGAGGAAGAAAGCTGCGAGGGGAATAAATGAGGAGTCAGAAATGGAGAGAAAGGAAGAAGAAAAGGAGATGAATAAATGAAGTAAGAGAAGGGAAGAAGAGAAGGAGCAGGATAAGAAAGAATACTGACAGAGAGAAGGAATATATAAATACAAGCATAAAGGAAAAATATAAATAAAAACAATACACACGACAGAAATGTAGATGGGATGTGTGGAAAAAGATATTGGACTAAGGAAAGATGGGATATACATACATAGGAGGCAAAAGGGAGTGTCATAAATGGAGAGGGGTCAAGAAAGAAGGCATATTATGGAAAAGTAAACGGGAAGAAAGGAGGATAAAGGGGGGAACAACGAAGGAAAGAGGGAATAAGTAAAAAAAAATTAGTAAATAAATAAAGTTCAGAAACGGAAGTGGGCTAGTAAAGAAGAGATACGATAGTAAAGCAAAATGAGATGAAAGGAACAAAGAACCAAGACATAACTAAAAACAAAGGGGGGGGGACAAGAAAAAAGACAAACGATAGAAAACTGAAGGGGATGACAGGAGAACTCTGACAGCGAACAAAGAATGAAAGCATGTATAAGTGAAAGGTATAATGGTAACATCAGAAAAGGACTGCGTAAAAAAAAAAAAAAAAAAAAAAAAAAAAAAAAAAAAAAAGGGGGGGGGGTTTTTTTATTCACTCCAATAACTTTTTTTTTAACTTATTCTTGCAATCCTCAAACTATTTTACTCAGCTTCAGGGGCTAGTTAAACTGAATGGGTTAGATACAGCCTTCATTAACCATCCCATAAGACTGGGATTTCTTAAGGTGAGCGAAATCGTCTGGAGATACTTAGCATAAATTACGAAATTACGAGATTCAAAGGGTTAAGAAAATAAGGTAAGCAAAGAAAGAATGGCCCAGGAAAGAAAAAGAAAGGACTGTTAAACTTTAAGAAAACGAGGGAATATTCAAGATAACACGACACTCACGAAATCAATGTCGAAAAAACGAAACAAAAAAAGATGCACACGACAGCAAAAAAACACTAAATACGAATGGAGGAAAAAAGTACAAAAAAAGGTTGTGAGGGGAAAGAAAGCTGACAAGTATGCAAAATAAGAAGCAACGAAGGGGGGAAAAGTATCATGAGAAAATAACATGGGCAGACACAACAGAGTAAATGACATAGGTATGAAAAATAACATGGGAGGAGGGAGATAAAAGAATATACCATGCAAGGAAGAAACGAAAACGCCGAGGGAAATGAGGGCAGAGTGAGGAAACAAAGAAGCAAAGATATCAGGTATAAGAGGAAGAAAGAGAAAATGTGGAAAGAAATAAAAAGATGTATATATAAAACAAAGAACGGGAAGGGAGACAGAGAAGTATGTATATGAGAAATAATACTGACTGCTAAGAAATGGAGGACAGAAAGAGGAAGCAACGAAGGACTGACGGCAGGCAAACACAAAACAGAAACACTGAAAAATAGAAAAGGAAGCAAAATAGAAGCACTGGAAAACAGAAAAGGAACACGAAAAGCAAGACCGAAAAAAAAAAAAATCTACGACCAAAAAACAGTAAAGGGAGAAGAAGAAAAAAACGAAATATATCAGAAAAGATGTTTGAGTAAAGAAAGCGTACACGAGAGGCTGTAAGGAAGAAAAAGACGGCAAGGGAAAAAAAATGAAGCTGCCAGGAAAATTCTACTCCTCTTGAAGAATATAAAAAGGGAAAAAAGAAAAAGCTGGTGGTGTCCATATTCACGGGCGGAGGGACATCTGGGTCGGACCATGATGTAAAGTCGACTACCCGCACACCCTCATATCCCCCCCCCCTCCCAGTACCCCCCAGAGAGAGAGAGAGAGAGAGAGAGGAGAAACAGAAAGATGCCCTCATAACCCCTGACCCCTCCCCCCATCTTCCATCTTATCTTGCAGGAGAGAATATACTGGGTGGGTCGAGAAAGAAGCATGAGAGTCGTGAGAGGAGGGAGAGTAGAGGGAGAAGCATGAGAGTCGTGAGAGAAGGGAGAGTAGAGGGAGAAGCATGATAGAGTGAGAGAAGGGAGAGTAGAGGGAGAAGCATGATAGAGTGAGAGAAGGGAGAGGTAGAGAGAAGCATGACAGAGTATGAAAAGGGAGAATAAAGAGAAGCATGAGAGAGTGAGAGAAGGGAGAGGAAGAGAGAGCAGCATGACAGAGTGAGAGAAGGAAGAGGAGAGAGAGAAGCGTGAGAGAGAAAGAGAAGGGAGAGTACAGAGTGCAGCATGAGAGAGTGAGAGAAGGGAGAGTAGAGGAACATGAGAGTGAGAGAAGGGAAAGGAAGAGAAAAAAGCATGAGAGTGAGAAGGGAGAGTAAAGAGAGAAGCATGAGAGAAGGAAGTGTGGAATATATATGAGACAGAACAGGTAATGAAGGGAAGGATATGGGGGCAGAGAAAGCGGACACGCAAAGAAATAAGATGTGGAGAGCAAGAGGGAAAAGGATGACAGTGTTGGGGGGAGAGATAGAAGAGAGAAAAGGATGAGAGAGGGAGTGAAGCAGAGAGGGAGAGAAGGATGAGGGCAATAATGATGTGAGGGAATAAGTAATAAATGGACAGATAAAAGGGGGAGACAAAGGACATGATGTACAGCCTACGACTCGATTTTTTTTTTAACACTGACTCCACCAGAGACAAAATACTGGAGAAAGTAGAGAAAGGGAGAAATGGATGAGAGGAGTAGGAGGACGAAGAGAAGAGATAGAAGGAGAGAGAGACAGAGGGATAATAAAACAGAAATGGATGTGAGAAAAATGGGAAAGCGCTATAATCCCTGATCTTCCTCCCCACTCCCCCCTTTCCTACCCCTCTCAGCGTCCGTACCCTGCAGGAGACAGTGCTGAAGGAGGTGGTGAAGGAGGGAGGGAGAAGGCGGAGAGGGAAGGAGAATGAAGGCGGAGACAAAGGGAGAGAGAAGACGGAGGGGGAGGAGAGAGAAGGCGGAGAGAAAGAGAGAGGACGGAGAGGGAGGAGAGAGGACGGCGAAAGGAGAGAATGTTAAAGGGAGAAAAACAGGGAGAGGCAGAGAGGGATGGGAAGAAAGAGAGGGTTGCGAAGTGGATGAAGGGAGAATGAAGTTACAGGGAATGAGAGAGGTAGAGAAATGGAAGGATGGGCGATAGAAGGGTGGGAAACAGAGATGGATGAGAAAGGGAGATAAATAAAATGATGGAAAATACAGAGAAGGATGAGACAGAGCAGGATGAGAGGAGAATACTAAATAGGATGGGACATAAAGATAATGACAAGATACAGAAGAGGATGAGAGAGGGATATAACGAGAAAGATGAGAGGGAGATAAAGAGATGGATGAAAGGGGATGAGAAAAACTGATACAGAGATGGCTGAGAAGGAGATGAGATAAAGAGTAGCATGGGAGAGGGAAATAAAGAGAAGGATGAGAGGGGAAAGAGGGAGGGCTATAAAGAGATGACTAGGAGAGGAATGAGAGAGGGAGATAAGGAGAGGGATGAGAGGGGCAGAACCAGAGAGACGCCCTCATAACCCTTGACCCCCCACCCCCACGCCCTTACCCTGAAGGAAAGAAAATAATGGAGGAGCGGGGAGAGGGAGAAAATGGTGAAGGGACAAGAGATGAAGGATGAGAGAAGAAGTGTGAGGAAGAAAGACTTCAAAAAAGGTGAGGGAAAGAGAAGCACGAGAAAGGGAATGATGAGTAAGACAGACGGATGTGAAAGGGGTGAGAAGGGCGAGAAAGGGGATGAGAGGATGAGAGAGGGAGAGAGGATGAGAGAGGGAGAAAGGATGAGAGATGGAGTGAGAGGATGAGAGAATGATGTAAAAGGGAGTGAGAAAGAGAGGAATGAGAGAAGAAACATAAGGACATCCACGACCCCCCTTCCTCACTACCCTTACCTTGCAGGGGACAATACTGAAGGAGAGAGGGAAAGAAAGAAAAGGGTGTGAGTGAGGGAAAGAATAGGGTGAGAGAGGGTGGGAAAGAAAAGGGTGAGTGAGGGAGGGAAAGAAAATTGAAAGGGGGAAAGAAAAGTGAGAGAAGGAGGGACTGAAAAGGGTGAGAGACGGAGGGAATGGAAGGGGTGAGTGAGGGAGGGAAAGAAAAGGGTGAGAGAAGGAGGGAAAGGAAAGGGTGAGTGAGAGAGGGAAAGAAAAAGGTGAGAGAGGGAAGGAAAGAAATGGGTGAGAGAGGGAGGGAAAGAAAGGAGTGAGAGAAGGAGGGAAAGAAAAGGATGACAGAAGGAGGGAAAGAGAAGGGTGTGTGAGGGAGGGAAAGACAGGGGCGAGGGAGAGATGGAAAGATATGGGTGAGAGAGGGTGGGGAAGAAAAGGGTGAGAAAGCGTAGGATTGAAGAAAAGGGTGACTGGGACGAGAGGAATGGAGAAGGGTGGAAGATATGGATTAAGAGAAACAGAAAGCACGTGATGAGACAGATTTTCAAAAAGTTACAATAAGGGATGAAGTAGGGTCAAGGACGAGGCAGGCATCAAGAAAAAGAAGAGTTAAAAAGACAGGGATGAAAGAGGATCTACGAAAAAGAGACTGATGGATGTGAAAGGGAAGGAAGAGAGAGAAGGAAAAGGAAGGAAGAGAGAGAAGGAAAAGGAAGGAAGAGAGAGAGAAGGAAAAGGAAGGAAGAAAGAGAACGAAAAGGAAAAGAGAGGAAGAAAAGAATGGAAAAGAGAGAAAGAGAGGAAGAAAGACGACACCATCATAACCCCTGACCCCGCTCTTACTCTGCAGGAGAGAAAATACTGAAGGAGGAAGGAGGAGGAGGAAAGGAGAAAGAAAGGGAGGAAAGGAGGAGGCGAGGAAGCGGAGGAGGAGGAAAGGGAGCGAGGGAAAGAAATGAGAAGAGAAGGATGTGAGGAGGGAATGGTAAGGGGGGGGGGGCTGAAAGAGAGTGGGCAGTGTGTGTGTGTGTGTGTGTGTGTGTGTGTGTGTGTGTGTGTGTGTGTGTGTGTGTGTGAGAGAGAGAGAGAGAGAGAGAGAGAGAGAGAGAGAGAGAGAGAGAGAGAATGGCCTAGGGGGACGTGAGTTACTTTATTACACAAGACAGACGCAGGATGGGAAGCAGAGAGAAAAAGAGAAGAGGCGAAAAGTAAGAATAACACACTAGAGAAAGTCACGCAGATTATACACAACCTTCCGAGTCTTTACTAGCTGGTTGGGCCGTAATAGTGACAAGCTTTATTCTTCAACCCGTTATCTATGCTTCCTCTATTTTATTCTTGCTACAACCTGGTGACTTTATTTACGTAGGATAAATAAAGTCCTCTGAAGGTAGTCGTAATTAAAAGCTGGAAAAAGAAAAGCAAGAAAAGGAGCGAAAAAGTCACTGGTGATTGTTTTAAAGGGGTTATTTATGAATGGTGGGGAAAAAAAAAAATCTCCTCATGGATATCGTTTTCTAATTTTATTCCAACCAATTTCAGACAACCTCATTCAACATGTCAATAATCTTTAATAGGGAAGGGGATAAATAGGGTGATATATACCCGCCAACGTTTCGAAAAATTTCTCCTATGTTTATCATAATCACCTGGATATAAAAAGAAAAATAATTATTACGTCACTGGGAGAAAAAAAAAAACAAGAAAAATATATAATGCTTAAAGGAAATTTTATAAGAAGAGAAGAAAGTAGTACATAATATGAAACTGCTTAACAGAGCATAATAAAAGTGATGATATTTGTCGGATTTTTCGAGAGAGAGAGAGAGAGAGAGAGAGAGAGAGAGAGAGAGAGAGAGAGAGAGAGAGAGAGAGAGAGGTAAGAGCACGCAGCAAGAAGTGTAGGCAGTATACCAGGGCCATGGGAGGAGAGGGACGAAAAATAGCAGCAAGAAAAAAAGAAAAAGAGAAAGAAAAAATTTAAAAAATGAACACAGGAGGTATATTGGCAGGGAAAAGACTTTGTGAAAAATATATTGAGAGAGAGAAATTCGGGGGCAATAAGTGATGAAAAATACGAGGCAACTTTTGAAAGCAAAGGAGGGAGAAAATATAGTAAGAAAGCTAAAAATAAATATATAAATAAAGACAGGAGTAAAGAAAGGAATACCAGTGAAGGAAGATAAAGTGGGAAAGGTGAAAGAACGAAATACTGGGAAAACTAAAATTAGGACAGAAGAGGGAGTAAAGATGATATAGAAACAGGTGAAAAAAGTACGAAATGGAGTGAAAACTGTAAGGAAATTCAATGAAGAACGAAAAATTATGAGAAACAACTGACAGAAGAGCAAAGGATAATTGCAGAATAAAGAGATTAGGTGAAATAGACGAAGGAAAATGAGAAGGGTGAAATAATGGGAAAAAAAAAGTGAGAGAAATACAAACGAGGGAATAACAAGGAACGAAAATATATAGGGTAGATAGAAATGGGTGAACGAAACAAAGTGAGAGAGATGAAAATTAATAATACAAAGGCACAGTGGTCTTATTTTTTTCGTATAAATTCCCCATTACCAGAAAAAATCATATAGTCTGCATAGGTTCTTAGTAATGAAAAGGTTAATAAAAACTCTCTTTACATAAAACCCCTCAGTTTGGAAAAATGAATGTTAAACTGAATAAAAATGAGCGGAGATAACATGAATAAAAAAAAAAAAAAAAAAAGACATTGATAAATACTCATCTGACTCATGGGTAAAAAAATAGAGAACCAGAAACAGAAAAAAAAAAAATGAGAAAGAGGAGATGGTGAAAAAGGGTAAAAGGAACGAAGGAACCGAAGACACAGTTAAATGGAGAGGGAAAGGGAGGGGACACTAACGAAAAACGAATGAGAGAGAGAGAGAGAGAGAGAGAGAGAGAGAGAGAGAGAGAGAGAGAGAGAGAGAGAGAGAGAGAGGTGCATGCATGATATAAAGCAAGAAATACAGAAGCAACAAAGAATAAGAAAGCACAGACAGGGAATGTAAGAAATACGAGGAAGGGCAATACATAAGAGAAAGGAAAAGATAGGTGAGGGCCTGATAACAAAATGAAAGGAAAGAAGGAGAGAGAGGGGAATAAAAACATGGAGATAGTGACACGAAGAGGAGGAGGATGGAAAAAGACAGAGGTGGAAGAGGAGAAAATATAGGACAGGGCAGAAGGAGGGCAATATACTGAAAGGAGGGGAGGCCAAGGAAAGATGAGGAAATAAGGAAGAGAAGCAGACAGACAAGAGAGAGGCAGAAAAAGAAAAGAGGAAGGATATAAAAAAAAAAAAAAAACGAAAAGAGGGGGCGGGGAGGAGAAGAAGTAAGGAGAAGAGGGGAAGGGAGGGTAGCGATAGAAAAGTAAAGGGTTTATAAAGTAAGGAATGAAAGGGATGGGATGAATATGTATCGACCGACAAAAGAGGAAAGGAGGAAGTAAATACAGGAAGGAAGAAAATGGAAAGGGTGGGGTGAAGACATTACGGAGGACAGAGAGTAATAAGGGAGAGGAAAATGGAAGGGTGGGAAATTATCGAGGAAGGAAGGAAAAGGGAAAGCGAGGCAAGGTAAATTTTATGGGAGGGAGAAATGGGAAAACAGGGAAGACGGAAGATTAAGTAAGGAATGGCAGCAGAGAAAAGGAGGAAGGAAAAGACGAAAAAGGAAAGGGAGGCTAGCAACCAAGGAGATGGGAAAAGGGAAAGATGAGGATAACAAGGAGAAAGGTAAGAGGGAAGGAAGGCAAAGGAAAACCAGGGAGAGAAAGGTAAAAAGAGATGGAAGGCAGAAAAAGAAATGAGAGGGGAAGAAGATACAGAAAATAGGAAGTGATAAGACGGAAGACGGAGGAAGAAAGAAAATAAAGAGAAAATAAAACAAAGATTGGGATGGAACAAAACAGGAGAGGGGGGGGGAAAGAGGGGGTTAGGAAAACAGGCAAAAGAGGAAAGCAGAAAGAGAAAGAGCAAGGAAGGAAAAGGAGAGGAAAGATAGAAAACAGGCAAGGGGGGGGCGAGAAAGGGGAGAAGAGAGGGGAATGTGAAAGAGGAGGGATAGAAAATGAAAGGGTGAAGGGAGATAAAAGGAAAAGGAGAAGATGAAGATAAACTATTAGATGAAGGGAGAGAAACACAAAGGAGAGGGGGGGGTTAAAACATTACAGAAGGAAAGGTGAGAAAGAAATGGGAGGACGGGAGAGAAAAATATGGAGGAAGGGAGAGACCTATAAATGAGGCAGAGAGAAAAAATAACAAGAGAGAGAAAATGGAAGAGAAAATAATGGTACAAGGGAGAAGAAAAATGGAAGAGGGGAGATAAAGACATTGGATGAAGGGAGAGAGTGTAACAGAAGAGAGGAGATTAAAAAAAAAATCATGAAGGATGTGACAAATACTGGGGAGGAGGAGAAGGAAACAATGAAGAGAGAGAGAGAGAGAGAGAGAGAGAGAGAGAGAGAGAGAGAGAGAGAGAGAGAGAGAAGGGTGGGGGAGTGGTAAGAAAAGGAGAGGACAAAGGCATGGTGTGAGAAAACAGATGAGAGACAGAGGGTGATACGAGAGGGAAAAACGATAGAAGTAAACGCGACAGGAGGGACAGAAAAAAAAAAAAAGTGGACAGAAAGGCAAGGAAGGGAGGGAGAAAGGAGAGAAGAAACGGGAGGAAAAAGGAGACAGGGAGACAATGGATAACGAGGTAGGAAGAAAGAACAGAGGGGAGTAGAAAAAAAAAAAAACTAAGAATGACAATAAAAACAGGAGACACCAAAAACCAAAACACATGAGGGTAGTGTTCATGTTGGGCAAAAACTAACAATACTTCCAAGTGTGTCAACTCTTCCAAAATTCGGATAGATAATGTGAAACTATTAAAAAAAAAATAACACGAACAATACAAAATACAAAAAAGAATTATGAAAATGGCACAAAAAAAAACACCTAAACAGCACAATACACCAAAGAAAAATTAGATCATAAAGTCCAACAAATAAATAAAAAACAAACAAACAGAATATTTCATCAAAAACACGGACACTAGAAAAGATAAGAGAAAATCGAAAAGTAAGGCCCACCGCAACTATATAAAACAGAAACTTAAGCAAGAGTAAAAAAAATAAAAAAACAGACGACATGAAAGAAGAAAAGAAAAATTACGATAAAGTTCTACCAATCAATATAAATGTACAGTCGCTGTCAATAACCCCTTTACACGTCTAGGGTCTCACACAAACGAAGCGATATTCCAACCCCTTATAAAAATTACCTTGGTAGTGATTAGTTTGCCCTGAAGCACTGTATATCTCGTGATCAGGGGGCAACTCAGGCATTTTATTCCTCGTAAACCACACGACTGTATTAAAGGAGGGTCAGAAGTAGAGCTAATATTGTCATTTTTAACTCTTTCACTCTTGGGACAACTCTAGCATTCCAGAAGTAGAGCTAATATTGTCATTTTTAATTCTTTCACTCTCGGGACAACTCTAGCATTCCATTCTAACACCAGACAATTTTATAAAGGAGAGAGAGAGAGAGAGAGAGAGAGAGAGAGAGAGAGAGAGAGAGAGAGAGAGAGAATGTAAGCGAACTTTTGGCAGTGACTGTAGATATTGGGAAGAAAGTGAAAAGGAAGGGGTAGGTGTGATGATGGAATATTACACGCGGGGATACTACAGAAAAAATAATCACTCTCTCTCTCTCTCACACACACACACACACACACACAACCCTCCGCACCTGTCCTACCTCACCTACTTTCTCCACCGTTTGTGTCCTCACCTGAAGAATTCCTCCGCCTCCTCCTTTCTCTCCCTGTCTACAGCATCTTCACACTTACCTGGAAAAAAGAAAAGTTTTATGAGTGATTTAATTAGAAAAGGAATTTATACATGAAAAACTCGACGAATTTTAAGGACAAAGGACATCAAGCGACTTTCTTTTGAACAAATTTTCCATTTTCTCACTTTCTTAAGTCTAGCATCAACTCTCTCTCTCTCTCTCTCTCTCTCTCTCTCTCTCTCTCTCTCTCTCTCACTGAGGGTGGTGGCCGGATGAAAGGATGACGAGTATGAAGAGCAGGTTGGATGAAAAGTAGGGTGGAATCAGTATAATGATGTCTGTGGATAGCAGAGTGGAGGGAATATTAAATGGTGAAGTGGAGTGGGTGGGTGGATGGCTGGTGAAGTGGATCTGGTGGTAATGTGAGTGGATGGAGGTGAAGTGTGTGGCTGGCTGGGAAGGATGGGTGGATGAAAGGGGAATGGCTAAATGTGTGGGGATGGATAGTTGGCAAAGAAAGGCGTATGGAGTCTGTGATGAGGCGTGTGGAGAGATGGACTCATGGAAAGTGTTTATGGGGAGAGTGGATGGCTAGGAGTGACTGGATGGTTGCACTGGATGAGCTGAGAATGCGGAATCCGACAGATGTATGGAAGGGTGAATGGAAGGTTGGGCAGTGTGTGGACGGACCGAAGGATGGACATTTGTGAGGATGGAATGCATGGATGGGCAGGGTGTGGATGGGAAAGAATGGATGGATAATGTGGATGAAGTGGAAGAATGGATGGACAGGGTGTGTGGACGGCAGCACTGACAAAACATATGGACAGAAAGGCGGGTGAAGGGATGGAAAAGACGGATGGATGAGATGGGTGGGTGGAATGATGGAAGGAGTGTGTGTGGATGGTTTGAGTGGATGGGAGCCAGTGCACACATAACTGATAGTGATAGGAGTGGGCGGTAGAGGACTAAGTATCTCAAGGTGGGTAATTTAGATAAGGGCTGTGTGTGTGGGTGGATCCAATGAGTGGCTTCAGGACTGGCAAATGTGGATGATTGGATTGACGGATGGTGTGGATGGCAGGGTGGACGGATGATGTGGATGGCAGGAATGGAAGGGTGACGTGGATGGTAGGGAGGAAGGGTGATGTGGATGGTAAAGAGGAAAGGTAATGTGGATGATATGAAGGAAGGGTGACGTGGATGTTAGGGTGGACGGGTGAAGTGGATGTTAGGGTGGACGGATGATGTGGATGGTAAGGAGGAAGGATGACGTGGATGGTAAGGAGGAAGGGTATTGTGGATGGTAGGAAGAAAGAGTGATGTGGATGGTAGGCTGGCAAATACTGACAGTTAGACAGCTGGATGGTGTGGATGGTATAGATGGCAAGGTGGACGGTATGGATGGATGGTATGGATGTTTAGGGTGACAGAAGGATGGATGGGTGAGTGCTTTGGCTGCCAGGGTATATGGTATGGATGGTGTTGATAGTATGGATGGTATGAATGGAAGAGAGAATGGTATGCAGAGTTGTGGTAGCTATGGATAACAAGAGAGAGAGAGAGAGAGAGAGAGAGAGAGAGAGAGAGAGAGAGAGAGAGAATCGTGTCGTCAGAAGCCACATAACTGCACGAAGGAGAGGGGAAGGGGAAGGGGGGAGTGAGTGAGGGGAGTAACGGGGAGAAAGGGAGTACGGGGCAAGGAGGGGAGGGGGAAGGGGAGATGGATGGAGGGGATGGGGGTGAAGGTCGAGTGCACTGAGGGGAAAGACGACGAGAGAAAAGTAATGAGGGCAATATGTGAGGAGAAGGATGGGAGGGAAAACTTCGAAGTAATGAGAATAGATGAGAAGAAAATTAGCAGAGGAGACGGGAGGAATGAACAGGAGGGATGGGATGGGATGAAGGAAGAAATAGGAGACTAGAGAAATGGAAGGAAGGGAGGGGACGGGAGGAGTGGAGAGAAGATAAAGAGAAGTGGGGAAGAAACGAGATGGAGAGATGGGAGTAAAGAGGAATTATGGACAGAGAAGGTGATTAGAGACGACGAGAAAAGAGGAGAAGGAATTGGTGAAGAGGCAAGAGAAGTGATGAGGAAATAAAGTCTAGACCTAACGAGTGTAGAGGAGAGGAGAGGCACACAGAAAGAACAGCACAACTTGGAGAAACAAGGAGAGGAAAATAAATGTGATGTTGCGGAAGCGACGAGATGAGATGAGTGGAGATGAGCTGAAATGAGATGATAGAAGAGGAGAATGGAGAAGGAAGCGAGAGAAGAGGAAACGATCAAGAAAAACAAAACGCAAATGTATACCAGGTGGGTGTGTATATATATATATATATATATATATATATATATATATATATATATATATATATATATATATATATATCGCAGAGAGAGAAAGAGAAAGAGAGAGAGAGAGAGAGAGAGAGAGAGAGCGCAAAAATAGCCTCTCCTCCTCTCCATCCCCACCCAATCCCAGCCCAAGCACGCACGCAGAGGGCAAGCAAGTGATCCCACAACATGAGGGAGAAAAACTGGAATATGCAAGAAAGAAAATATGTGGGAATTAGAAAAAAAAAAATTGTCATAAGGAGAAAAATTCCACAACGTAAAAAGAAAAAAGACACAAATAAGGCAAACGAAAATCACCAATATAGAGTGACTCAAATGTCATGAGAAAAAACTGGAAAAACAAAAACAAAAAGTAAAAGAGGTAAAAAACAAAAACAAAAACGGCAAAACCCAACAACCATGCTAAAAAAATTGA
>NC_136975.1:41310992-41373492 GCF_032717465.1 Coenobita brevimanus
ACAGCCTGCATGATGTATATTACCCCCGATATTCCAGCCCACAAAAAAAAAAAAAAAAAAAAAAAAAAAAAAAAAAAAAAAAAAAAAAAAAGATTCGTAAAATATGGAATCCCACACAAGCGTCCGGATGAAAAACACGGTCGACGAAGCTCCATCAAACCTGAATTTTATTGAAGAGGAAAAGCAATGGCCGAGCAAATCTACCTACATATCTTTTTGTATTTTTTATTTAATTTTTTGTGCTATTTCTAATATTTTTTTTATACTTGTTGGATAAGGCTCTATTTTTGTTGCTTCTATTTTTTTTTTTTTTTTTAATGAAGCCTGATTTTTTTTTTTCACAGACAGTTCGATGACCCCAGTGATAAATATGTTAGATGAGAGGACATTTTCAGGTACACCTGAAAAATCTATCTCTCAAGCAAATCTATCTCTACCTGGTGTATACCGGTATATGCACATATATACATATAAACATACACACATGTACTGTATATATACAAACTTTACACATAACTATACTCCTTACACACATTTTATATATATATATATATATATATATATATATATATATATATATGTATGTGTGTGTGTGTGTGTGTGTGTGTGTGTGTAAACAAATGCGGTGTTCTGTATCATCTGCTTGTATGTATGTGGAAAACGTTTTTGTGGATCTGACATCGTTTCTATACGGTATGTGAAGCTTTATTGTACATTTTTTGCCGCATGCCAAGTTATAACAGTGATGAACGATGAATGTGAGTGAAGCCAATGGTGATGAATGATGAATACGTATGAAGCTGATGACGATAAATGACAATGTGAGTGAAGACAGATGCATGTGATGAGGACAACGCTGCATTAAAAACGGCCAACTAAGAGTGTAGGTGGTGGCTAACACATGAAGACAGATGACGATGAGTGGTGGGGGCAAAAAGAAGGGTTAGCGGAGAATGTTGCTAACGGTGAGGAAAATGGTAGTAAGTGGTGATGATGACGATGATGATGATGATGATGATGATGATATTAATCCCTTCAGTCAGAGGACGTCCTTCATATTTTATGCCATTTCCAAACGACTACCTTTAGCTTAGGACAGCAATTTTCGAACTGGATATTCTTTTTGGCTCGTGTAATTTTCCCTAAAAGGACAGCTTTTTATAGTCTCAGTTTTTATGTTACATACCTGTCTATCTATCTGTCTACCTATCTATCGATCTATCTATCTATTTTTCTAGCTATGTATATATTTATGTATCTATTTTTTTTTAATTTATATCCTTCATTAACTTCTTCAGTACCGGGGGCTCTCCTCATCTGAATAAAATCATCTGGTAAAAAAAAATAATAATAATAAAAATGTCCGTGAGCTGAAGGGGTTAACTGGTGTTGTCCCTTGTAAAGCTTCCCGTGGCACACCTGACTGGCATCCTGGTGACTGGATAATATAAAGCTGCCTCAAGCCTGGGCCAGCCTGGTAACGGTGATGCACGACACGCCAACGATGTACAGTTCCCAGCAAGAGTCATGTTCACCTCACCTTCCCTGCGTCTTTTTTACATGCACGTTGAATACGACGGCTATATTCCTGTTGAGATAAGGGAGCTCCCAGCACTTCTCCCTGAGCGATTTATTCTGGATATTCACTTTTATGTTATCTCTTATATTTCTGGGGTTTACAGCTTGCCTGAACCGTGTGCAGTATGCAAAATAAATCGTTGAGGATATACGCTACGAAGTCTCCTGTGCCACCAAGAATACGCACCCTACAGTGTTGAATCCGTAACTACCACCGACACTGACAACATTGATCTGTGACCCAATACATTCATCAGTGACGGCTGCTGCAAATTTACGACAGTGATTTTTCAAAGTTCATGGATATATATTAAAAAAATAAATCAATATACATATGAGAGGGGGGAGGGGGCAGTATTTTTATTACCGACAGTGCAGTTACGGACATAAATACTGAGCCACTGCACTGCGATGGAGAACGAGACACTGAGCGAAAACTAGTGAAACCCGGTAGTGCGATCTTCAGAGTCCAACACACTTTTCAAAATAACATGTGATAATTTCGTACCTGATCGCTTACAGAGTCTTCAATGTCGGCAAAATATGTACTCGAACAGCTGGGTATACTGGAGTTCTGAATGAGCCCTGTTGTTTTTGTCACATCAATTTGGTTAACATTTTTGACAATAAGGTTCCCATGAAGGACTGGCTAAATTAAATAGTTTCGCGCTAGCTGCAGTACTTGATGTCCGACCATGAGAGGGTTAATATTTGCAGATTACATGGCTACTTTTCACATGGTTCGCTCACTGTGTCATAATGTAAGATGCTTAGGAAACTCTCTCTCTCTCTCTCTCTCTCTCTCTCTCTCTCTCGTGTACCTGCATATAAAGGTCCGCTACTCGGGAAGGTGCTTGGTTACGGTGGTGTACGACAGAGAAAAGACGTAAGGCATATGAGTCATTTTGCGACACCACTAAGAATATCAGGCGGGGAGGACTATTGCCACTACACGTAATACTACTCGACAAGCTAGCGAGACACGGCACAATCTTCCTAATGGCACTCGAGGTAATGATGGATGGAGAAAATATATGAGCGTGGAAATGATATTGAGATGAGGGAAGTTGCAGCTAAAGGCGGAATAAATTGGCAGCGAGAGTAAGCAGTGGGAGATGAACATACACGTGGAAGAGACGGCATCACCTTCATACTGGCTGTAAAGGTAATGATGGATGTGAAATGAATATACGAGGGATTGGAAATGGTACTGACTTAAAGGTAACGTGAGGAAAATTACAGCCAAAAGTAGAGGGGAATTATACTCCTGTCACACGCAGTTGGACTAAAATTACCTTCTATCCATCCCGACTGCTGAGATGTAACAAAAGATTAACACTAGAATATGGTGCAAGTCACGGAAGAGTGCTATAGAAAGGATGTAGAACCGCAGTATTGTCTGTTTATGCTGAGCTACGAAGAATATGCTGCAAAAGGACGAAATTTTGGTCCATGCTGAGGTGAAAGAATTAAGGCTGAAGGTGGTCTGAGTGGCTGATGGTACGATAAAATGGTGAGGTATTGATGGAGAGAAAATATAAAAGTTTGAGCACGGTACTCTCCCGGTAATATGGTAATATGGACGAACTGGTAGCGATTGTTTATTGCTGGAACGGCTCATGAATGGCGAAAATAATAATAACAACAACAACAACAATAACAATAATAATAATAATAACAATAATAATAATAAAAGCACCATCTTCATAACGGCAGTATAAGCAAAGATGGATGACGAAAACACGAGTGCATGACCTTGGAAATGGCACTGACTTTGATGGTAATGTGACGAGGGGATCCAGTAATAACAGAATACATCAGCAGTGAGAGTAACAAAAAGAAACTGGCCATATGAGGGGCAAGGAGCAATACAATCTTCATAATGGTGATAGGGATAGATGGAGAGATGGAGCAGATGGTGTGATAAGAGGAAATTATGGGTAAAAGTTAAGAACATTAGTAGTGGCAGCAATGTTAGGAAGCAGTCATAAACGCAGCAAGAAACAGCACCATCCCGAACATAAGTGCTTGAGAGTAGCACTGACATCGAAGGTGATGAGAGGGGAATTGCAGTGAACAGTTGGAGGAAACTATAGTCAGTTCACTTCTACCAGACGTAAATTGCCATCTCTGCATCTTGACGAACGGTAACGTAACGCCAGAATATGGTGCCGGTCACGAAGAGTTCTGTGAAAAGGATATTGAGCCCTTTTGTCTTATCCTCCCATTAAGCTACGTGAAATAAGCTACAAAAGGGAGGAGAAATCTGAACCAAGTTAAGATAAAAGACATATAAACAGTAATAGTATGTAGTAAGACGTGGTGTCAGCTGTGGCAAGAATGAGGGAAATACGTAAAATAAGCTGCTAAAGAGACAAAAATCTGGACCAAACTAAGAAGAAAGAACTTTAAAATATACTTTAAAATATTAGTACGTAGCATGAAGTGGCGATAGCAGTGACAATGGAAAGGACAATCTCGTTAATGGGGGGGGTGGGGTGGGGGGGTGGAGGCAATGACGGATGGAGCAGATACTACCATAAAAGTCGGGGATATGGTGCTGGCTTGGACGGTAATGGCCCTGGATGTGACGGCAACTGTTAGTGCTATAACCGGTCTGTTTTCATCTGACGGGACTGGGCTACTCACAACTTGAATTCCATACTATGGTTGTGTGAAATCGATGAACATGAGATACGAATGATTCTCCTTGGTTACTAGTCAAATTTCTCCCCCACTCTGACTACTCCACATCATCAACTTAGCTGAAAAGGGGCTATGGATGTGTGTGTGTGTGTGTGTGTGTGTGTGTGTGTGTGTGTGTGTGTGTGTGTGTGTGTGTGTGTGTGTGTGTGTGTGTGTGTGTGTGTGTGTGTGTGTGTGTGTGTGTGTGTGTGTGTGTGTGTGTGTGTGTGTGTGTGTGTGTGTGTGTGTGTGTGTGTGTGTGTGTGTGTGTGTGTGTGTGTGTGTGTGTGTGTGTGTGTGTGTGTGTGTGTGTGTGTGTGTGTGTGTGTGTGTGTGTGTGTGTGTGTGTGTGTGTGTGTGTGTGTGTGTGTGTGTGTGTGTGTGTGTGTGTGTGTGTGTGTGTGTGTGTGTGTGTGTGTGTGTGTGTGTGTGTGTGTGTGTGTGTGTGTGTGTGTGTGTTTGTGTGTGTGTGTGTGTGTGTGTGTGTGTGTGTGTGTGTGTGTGTGTGTGTGTGTGTGTGTGTGTGTGTGTGTGTGTGTGTGTGTGTGTGTGTGTGTGTGTGTGTGTGTGTGTGTGTACTGCAGAAACTAGTAGGAACTGATCACACCAGAGGCAAAACAACGACACAAATCTTTATCACACCATCATAGCACTGAAGGTAATGGCGGATGGAGAAAATATAAAAGCATAGCAAGTGGGGTTGGCTTTGACGTCACTGTGACAGGAAAATTACAGTTAAATTTAGAGAGAATTAGGAGCAGGAACTACAACCAGGAATTGGTCATCACAGTGGGGAAAAAAAAAAAATGATATGCAAAAGTTTGAGAAATTCACTGACACTGATCGTAATGTAAGGGAAATTTCAGCAGGCAGTAAAGGAAAATTAAAATACTAGGAAACAGACGTATAAACTGAAGATGTGGAACGTGTCCTAGCTCACTGACACACACCGGTAATATTCCACACCTTAATGCTTTAGAGATCTCCCCAGATGGCGGTAGTAGCACACAGAGATCTCCCCAGATGGCGGTAGTAGCACACAGAGATCTCCCTAAATTGTGAGGGATACGTTTTTACAGCCCATGCTGAACATTTCTTAACACTCTTAAGTGAATTTCGGCTGGACCAAGGTGTTCTCGCTCTCGCTTGGACATTAAGTATAATAAGATTAACCATAAAGACTTGCTCATTTCTGGCACGAAACAGCGCCATCTTCATAAAGGCGGCGGCAGCAGTGAAGATGAAAACAAAGCCATAAGGAACAAAGTAACGATAGTAACTTGAAGGAATTGGGAAAAAAAAAAATGGCAAGGAACCTAACAATCCTCCTAATAACTGGACTGAAGAAAGGAAGCTCCCTAACACCTTTTCCTAAGCAATTTATTCTGCTAATTACACCTTAATATCCTCTCCTATGTCATTTAAATCCTTCCAGTATCGCCATACCTTGCATACATATCCAAAAATAAATCGCTAAGGAAGAGGTGTTGGGGAACAGAAGTAACTATGACAGTAATGAGGCTGCCTGTGAGAAAAATTACAGCTAACAGTGGGGAGGCGAGTACTATAACACTGAAAGCAATTGGTCATAACACTGATTGCTATAAAGGGGAAGATGAGGGGAACTGTTACCCATTTCAGCGTGATGATGGCTTTGTATGATGTGCTTATTATCGACAGGTGATTTGATTCTGTAGTTGTGGAGATATAACTGTAAATTTGGTATGAGTGGTGCGTAGCTGGGGTGGACTTAGTAACAGCGATGGTGGAAGAGTGATAATGTGATGATGGTGACGGGCGTAATGAAGGCAGTTACGGTAAAGGTGGAGATGGAAATGATAGTGGTAATAATGGTGGTTGTGTTGGTGGTGACAGTGGTAGTGACGTAAAAGGTGGTGGTAGTGATGGACGCAGACAGAAGTGATGGAAATGATCGTAGTAGTGGATTTGGTGGTGATGGAAGTAATTATGGGAATGACAGTAGAAGTGATGGAAGCGATGGTGGTGATGATAATGGTAGTGACGGAAGTGGTTGTGATAGAGATGGTGGCAGTGGTGGTGATAATGACAGTGGCAGTGATGGAAGTGATGGTGGATGTGATAGTAGTGGCAGTGATGATGAGGTGGTGGTGGTGACTGACGTGTTGGTAGTGTCAGTGATGGAAGTGATGATGGCAGTGATGGAATGATGGTGGTAGTGATGGTGGCAGTGATGGAAGTGATGGTGGTAGTGATAATGGCATTGATGGAAGCGGTGGTGGTGGTGGTAAGGACTAATGGTGGGAAGGAAGGTGTGGTGGAGGCGGTGAGAATTGAGACAACGGTACACACAGTAGACCCCTTAGCGTACCTGTACCGTACACCCTTCCAATGTCCCCACCTACACCCCTAGAGTACATACATACACAAACACACATACACACACACTCTATCTCTCTCTCTCTCAACATACAGACTCGTACGAACACACGCAAACACACATGGAAAAATAGAAGGGACGGAATGGGAAAGGACAAATATGGGAGACAGGGTAAGAAGCACGACGAAAGGAAGATATGAAGAAAGAAACCGGAAAAACAAAAAAACATGATCAAATCCAAATGAAAGAGAGAAAAAGGAAAGGGAGAGAGAAAAATAACATACAGAAGCAATAAAGGAGAATTCGAGGAAGAAAACTGTGAGAGAAAAAATGCTGACAAATGGATAACAGTAATGAGCTTGAGAAATGATACAAGAGTGTGTGACAAAAGGGAAAAAAAAAAGTGGTTAATATGGAAAGACAAGAAAATGAAAGATAAATACAAATAAGGGAATACATGAAGCAGGGGGAGACTAAAAAAACGAAAAACATATAAAGGAAAAAGGATGATTGTATGGAGCGAAACAAACGAAAAGAAGAAGAAGAAGAAGAAGAAGAAACTGAGAAGTAAAGCCAAAGAGGAGAAAACAGGACCTGGCAAGAGGAAGAAGACTGAGAGAGAGAGAGAATGTGTGTGTGTGTGTGTGTGTGTGTGTGTGTGTGTGTGTGTGTGTGTGTGTGTGTGTGTGTGTGTGTGTGTGTGTGTGTGTGTGTGTGTGTGTGTGTGAAGCACCACCTACTGCCACCACACTCGACACACTCGTTTTACACTACGTCTGACATGAGAGGGAGAAGAAAGAAAGAAAGGTGAGAGGAGAGGAGAGGAGAGGTGAGGTGAGGTGAGGAGAGAGATGGGGAAAGAAGATATGGGAGGAGGAGAGGAGAGGTGAGGAGAAAATGACAGAATAATATGAGAGAGAGAGAGAGAGAGAGAGGGAGAGAGAGAGAGAGATAGAGAGAGACGCTTTCAAGTGGGTAGGCAGGTTGTGAAATAGGGGATGGGAGGAAGATGTGCGTAGTAGATGGAGCGGTGATACAAAGCGAGTGGCAATGGTAAAGATAAAAAGTGGTGGTGACTGTGGCAAATGTGGCTAATGGTAGTGACTGTGGCAAATGTGGCTAATGGCAGTGACTGTGATGGTAGTGATAATGGTGGTGATGTAATGAAAGCGACAATGGTGATGTGACAGTGAAAAGAAGAATGGTGATATGGTAGTGATAATGTGGTGAAATGGCAGTGCTAGTAAGAATGGTGGTGATGGGAAGCATTAAGTGCGATATACCAAGTCTATTTTCATATGACGGAACTGGGCCACTTACACAACTTCAATACCCTCCGATGGTTGCATACAAATCAATGAGCATTAGTTACTACAAAGGCATGAGTCTCCTTGGTTACTAGTCAAATCAGACCTCCAATCCAACTACACCTAACCATAAATCGAGCTGCAAGGGGTTACGGGTCTTTGGTTAGAATAAGAAGGTAAAGTGAATGAAACGCGTCTGTGAGGTATGCACGCTCTAAGTCATAAATCCTGTTCACTCACAGTTTTTTTTTTTTTTTTTTTTTTTATGTGTCCGACTCTGGGCATAGGCTTCACAGCCTGCTCCCAAGGCCCAGTAGTCCTCCAACATACCATACACCTCTCTACATACCGGAGATAGCGTGGTGTTCAGGTGGTAGTTCGCAGCGTTACTATGAGAAACAGTTCATGACGACACTGCTACTTTTATAGTCTAAGGAGCCTATGAACTACAACCTGAACATTGAACAGATCTTGGTTGGGTATAAATCCTTCTTTCTTAGGCATGGAAGAAGGAACCAAAGGCCAGAAGCCCGCAAGATTGACCCCTCCAAGAAAAAACAAAGACGAGATAACGGAGAGCCGAATTTAAGACCTGTTCATTTCGAGATTCCTGGACACACTGCGCTTGAAAGACTGGATGTCATAAATAAGATTGCAGGTAAACGTGAGCAGAAACGGGGGCAGAGGTATACGGTAAGCAGAAACGGAAGCAGACGACAAGTGTTTGGTATTCTTTTTTATTTTTCTCCCTTGGTTGTCGAGGTAATGAGTACCCCACAGGTGTATATTACTTGCATCAAAAAAGAAAACATAATAAAAAGGCGACGTTCAACAGGTTTCAATTATGTGCGAATGGCTGTGTGGCCCATGTTACTGAGCAAGGTGTCTGGTGTTTGTCCTACAGTGTTTTCTTTCTTTCTTTCTTTCTTGACCTTACTTTACCTCATCATTTAGGTACAAACTGCGATTGGGATGATGGCGATGATGATGATAGATATATAAAACAAATAATAATGATAATGATGATGATGATGATAATAATAACAATAACAATAATAATAATAACAATAATAATAATAATAATAATACTAATAAGTAATAAAGCAACGCAACCTGAAAGGAAAAATAAGGTGAACGTGGAGAATAGCACATGTAAAATACAGCAAATACTGCACGAGTGGTGAATAATATACAAAAATAACGTGAAACTGATAGCTCTGTCGGTGGTTATGGGGGGGAGGGAAGGGGAGAGGAAGGGAGAGAAGTGGGGAGAAGAGGCAAGGAGAGGTGGGAAAGAGGGGGCGAGAGGAGAGGTGGGGAGGAGGGGGGAGAGGAGAGGTGGGGAGAAGGGGGAAGAGGAGAGGAGTAGGGGGGAGAGGAGAGGTGGGGAGAAGGGGGAAGAGGAGAGGAGGAGGGGGGAGAGGAGAGGTGGGGAGAAGGGGGAAGAGGAGAGGAGGAGGGGGGAGAGGAGAGGTGGGGAGAAGGGGGAAGAGGAGAGGAGGAGGGGTGGGGAGAAGGGGGAAGAGGAGAGGAGGAGGGGTGGGGAGAAGAGGGAGACGAGAGTTGGGGAGAAGGGGGAGAGGAGAGGTGGGGAGTAACGGGGAGAGGAGAGGTGGGGAGGAAGGGGGAAAGGAGAGGTGGGGAGGAAGGGGGAAAGGAGAGGCCGTAGTAGTGGTGGTAAAAGCAATAGAAGTGGTATCGACAGAGGTGGTGATGGGGCGGAACGCTGGAACAAGGAGGGAGAGGGGGTGAGAAGCGGGAGCGAGGGAGGGAAAGATGGGGTGGTGAGAGGCTGGGAAGAAACAAGCAGGGAGGTAAAGAAGGAAGAAACAAGGAGGGAGGTAAAGAAGGAAGGAACAAGGACGGACGAAGTAAAACACACACACACACACACACACACACACACACACACACACACACACACACACACTACTGCGTATGGGAGGGTGGAAAGCACTACAGAGGAAGGGAGTGAGGGAGGAGGGGAAGGAGTGTGGAAGGAATAGCGACACTACACATGAGGGAGGGAGGGAGGAAAGGCATTACTACACACAGAGGGAAGGGAAGGAGAGAGGGAGAGAGGAAGGCACTATTACATAAGACGGGAGGGAGGCACTACTACACACGGAGGGAGGGAAGGACGAAGATAAAGATGATGACAGCTAAAGAAGAAATGGAAAATAGGAATGGGTGACAAAAGAGGAATGGGTTAAACGCACAGTGAGGAACAGACACACGCTGGAGGGGAGGAAGGGGAAGATATGGATGGAAGAATAAAAAGTACTAAGTAGGAAGAGAAAGTGACGATGAGAGGGAAGGAGGGAGGGGCGGTAGAGATGGAGGGAGCGGCGGTAGAGATGGAGGAAGCGCTACTACACACTCTCACGCCTGGCTGGCCCCCTCAGTTCACGGATCATTCTCTGGGTTCACCATCCCCGTCCCCGGCCTCACAAAATTATTCCACTCAACTCTCTCTCTCTCTCTCTCTCTCTCTCTCTCTCTCTCCTCACTGCGCTCTTCTTCCACACTCATTTCTTAACCACTACAAGAAAACCTGCAATGGTCTGAAAGTTTGTGCATCTGGGTCACACTGCATTACAAGTGACCAGTTTAAGATATCAAAATGTTCAAGTATAGAGAATAACTGCAACACTAGCGGTAGGTAGGTAGTTAGGTAAGTAGATAAGTAGGTAGGTAGGTAGGAAGGTAGTTAGGCAGGTAAGTAGGTAGGTAGGTAGGTATGCAGACATCCAGACAGATAGACAGATATGACAATGAGGGGGAGGGGGTATGAAACGTCAATATCCACCTATGCCACGTCGAAAACCACCTAATTTTGGCAATGACAAAGATAACAAGCATTTTACAGGTGGAAAATTTACAGCACACCGACAGAGGTATAAAAAAAAAAAAATCTAAAAATTGTGCAGAATAAAAAGAGCAACGGTACTTTCACCTGGCACATAAAAAAAAAAAAAAAATCACCTGCCATCCCTCCACACCTGGAAGCTACAAATCCAGAGATAAAGTAAGCAGGATTCTGAGCGTAAAAAAAAAATAAATAAATAAAGAGATGGTTAGATACGTGATAAATCGAGATAGATGGATAGTCAGAGAGAGAGAGAGAGAGAGAGAGAGAGAGACAGACAGACAGACAAAGACAGACAGACAGACAGACAGACAAAGACAGAGACAGAGACAGACAGACAGACACACAGAAGTTACGTACGAAAAATGAAATATATTTTGGGTAGTCAGAGGAATGTGAAACGGGGTTGAAGGAATGAGAGAAATGTTAGTTCTGAGACAAAAGAAACGATAAATACATGAAGTGTATCACCGGAATGACCTTAGCAGAAGAGGATGGAAAAAAAAAATTGGAATGCGGATGAAGGGCATGCGTAAGGAATGTGATAAAGGGATATACAGATTAAGAGATAAACAGATAAATAAAAAAACAGACAAGCAAACGGATAAGAGGTGGGGATGAGGAGAGGAGAGTGAGAGAGATGTGTGAACAGATGATAATAAGAGAAACTAAAGAACAGGGTGAAAAGAAGGGATGAGACACAGATGAGACGAAGGGGTGAAATATGGAGGAGTGGATGAAGGGGTGAATGACGAAGGGATGAGGCAGGAACAGGAAGGGAAGGGATGAATGGGTAAAGGAAGACACATAAGGAGACTGGGATAGTAGGGTTGATGGAAGGATGGGGAGGGGGAGGGGGAGGGAGAGGAGAATGGGAGACAAGAGAATGACCACCAGTGTAGGATATTACCGTGGGAGCCTCAAAAGTGTGGGACAGGGGAGGGTCAGTGTGGATGGGAAGGAGGGAGATACGGTACAAAAGGGCGTGAGAAGAGGGAAGAGGAGAGGAAGAAGAGACGGATAGTCTACTTTAAAGACTGGAATAAAAGAGGGATAGATGGCAATTGAAGCGAATATGTAGTGAAGACGAGGCTGGTACGAAAATTAATGAAAGATAGAAGGATAATAAGAACGAAGGATAGAGTACAAAAAGGGATGAGAAGAGAAAAGAAGAGAAGGATGAGACAATGGGGAGAGGAGTGAATATGGTGCTGATAGGAAGGCGATTAGAGGACAGGAAGATGCGAAAAGGAAGAAAGAGAAGGACGGGAAGAAAAGGCAAATGCGATATGGAAGACAACGGAGGGAAGGAGGAGGATTGTAGGATTGTAAGGAGGAATACTGTACGATAAGGGATGATAAATGAGGAAAGAGGAGGATGTAAAGAAATGGGAATACGGTAAGGAAGGGGATGGAAGAAAGTAACAAAAGGATGGAAGGATTGGAGGAGGGATATGTACAGTGCAGGATGACAAATAGGGAAGAGGAGAAGGATGGAAAGAAACGTAGGTACGGTACAGAAGGGAACGATGGAGGTGAAAAAAAAGATGGGAAAAGGAGCGGAAACGAAACAGAATGGGATAAAAGTTGAAATGGGAGAATGGTAGGAATCAGAGAAAACCCAAGAATACAAACAGATATTAAATGGGTAAGATAATGATGGTGGGAGGAGAGAGAGAGAGAGAGAGAGAGAGAGAGAGAGAGAGAGAGAGAGAGAGAGAGAGAGAGAGAGAGAGAGAGAGAGAGAGAAGAAAATAAGAGAAAACACAGAAATGAAACGTGAAATGAAAGAAGAATATAAGGACGGTGGGAAGCAAGTACAAAACAAGTGAACAGGAATGTGGAAATTAGATGAGGGGGAAAAAAGAAGAAGCTTTCAATGAAGGTGGATCTTATTTCCATAACAGACTCCACTCCTCCACTAGAGTCTCACCCACACTCAGTCCACCGCACGAACCACACCACACCACACCATACCGCACCGCACCACACCACACCGCACGCCACATTTGAGAACCACCACATCACACCACACCACACCACGCCACAGTTCAGAACCACATCACACCAAACTGCACATTTCAGAATCACCACACCACACCAGACTCCACTCCCAGAACAAAGCTTTACCCTTTCAATACGCGGACGCTGAATCAGATGACGTATTCTTCAGCTTATTCATGCTGCCTCCAGACGATTTCATTCAGCTTAGGGGAGATATCAAGTAGTGATGGGGTTAATGGAGGCTAGATCTAACCCCTCCATTTCGACTTTACATTTCAATCATAATTCCTACAGACGATTTCATTCAGTTCAAGTCTTGCTGTGAAGGGGTTAAGGAAGATTATAATGTAACCCCTACAGGTACACAAATACCTCTTAATCTATGAAAAAAAAATCGTCTAGGGGAAGCACGAACGGAAATTTTATAATGTCGTCGGGCTGAAAGAGTTAAAACTTTCCTTGTAAACTGCCCATTAAAACCACAACACCACATACATCACACCAATAACCCCCTAACGACCGAACTTTTCTTGCACATCCCAACCACCCCATTAACCACTTCGCAACGAGGGGGTGTTTCTTAAAATACACTGAGGCTAGAGACGTCTTTATCTTTTTCATGTCATTCTGGCCATCCCCTGACGATTTTACTCAGCTCGGTATAAACTTGGGACTGGACGGGTTACATGCGGCATTACCCCCTTTAACCCCCCCCCGCCTCCTCCAGTTCGAAAAGTTCTCTAGGACTGAATAAAATCGTCTGGTGGCAAGAGAGAGAGAGAGTTACATAGAGTTACATAGATACACAGACCACACAGACCTTACGGTCCCTACGAGGTGGTCCGGCCTTAATCCTAATATAGTGCATAGGAGCAGGAGAAAAGGATAGCACAGCAGAAGGCTCTCTCCCCCACCCTCCAGACCCTCCGGCATTTGCCGTACAGGATACAAGAGAGGAAGTAATACCTTGCAGGAATGAAAAACCTGAAGGAATTTTATAGGATCGGCAGAAAGTAGAATAATATGGAAAAGGAAAATTTGGGCATACAGCCACATACTTACTCTATGCATGCAATTTTTTTTTTTAATCAAAAGATGACTAGAATGGTTATCTATTATTTATATTCTATAATACTGTCTGAGTCTAATAGACACATGAATGCAGACGCGAATATGCAATAATTGCTCCATCCTAACTAAACGATACCAATTGCGTCGAGATACATGTCCAGTCTCTTTTTAAAGAGAGAGAGAGAGAGAGAGAGAGAGAGAGAGAGAGAGAGAGAATGGTTTTTCCATCTGTACTAGACTCCCAAAGATTTCTTCAAAGCTGAATAAAATCGTCTGACAGCAGTACAATCAGCTAACATTTACAGCAACGTACTGAAGGGAAGGCGACAGTTTTCCTTTTCACTACTACTGCACTCTCCACAGCTTAATAAAACAGCCTGGAGTTCCTTGCCTTTCAGCATTAAATCCCTCCATGGCTTAACAAAATTACATAAAGGTCGTCACGATACACAAGGAAATACAGCCACACCAAATACAGAACTTAAATAATACCTCCCGACTCAGAAGCGTCCACCTGTCCTTGTAGCATAAAATAGGCCTTAACTTCCACCCCGCCATGACATAATTAAATACGCCTCCCACCACGACACAACTTCCACGATACACTCTCTTCCATTCCTCTTAACTTCCATTCTTCATCTCCTAAAACATAACCTACACTCTTCTTAGCCACTACGCTGTTTTCAAGTTAACATGTCCTAAGACTGCACTTCATCTTGTATGCTGAGGTGTGGAAATTAATTAACACTGTAATGTGATGCTGGTCATGAAGGAGTGTTATTGAAAGGATGAAGTGCCGAAGCAACTATTTCTTTTCTTTTTCTGGTCATTCAACTCCGTGAAATATTCTAGAAAATCAAGCAAATATGAACAAGGTTAAGGCAAAAGGACTATACCTCTTCATTCAACTACTACTACTACCACCGCTACTAGTCCTCAACTACTCTAGCGTCCTACCATCCACTTCACTCTTACGCCTGTTCCACTTTCTTGATTCAACCACGACACAAGCTCCCCGGTTACCACACTCCACCACACAAAACTCCATTACCACTCCACTCACTTATGCACCACACACTCTCGGCCTACCACATTTTATTACCACATAGCCTACCATCATCCTTGGGCTGCACTCCAAGGTCAAGGCGTCCTCCACATACATTCCATCACGTATCTCCTAGCCTAACACACACGAAATTTACCATACTACCACGCACTACCACACACTACAATACTACTAATTAGTCCAATACATCCTTTTCTACAACCAATTCCACAACACCAGTCAACCTACCACACTGTACCACACTATCACACAATTATATTCTACCACAGTGGTAAGCCGACATCAGCCAACCTACCACGTTTCCTACCACAGTACTAAGCCTATCCGTCCACCGCACCACTGTATGCCTACCACAACTCACCACAGAACCACAATCTCTAACTGGTAATCCTCCTTCAAGTATGCAACAGGTCAACTCTGGAATTGTCTCTCTCCGCCTGTCTTTCTCACTGTTTCCTCCTGGCTTTTCAATGCAATATATCCAAATATCTCGAATCGAAAAAAATCTAGAATTTGGCTTTCTATTCTACTAATCAAAAGGGGACAAGTATTGCTCCTACGACTACTACTACTACTACTACTGTACTACGGTACTACTATCACACTCCACCACGCTTCCCAACATTCTACCACCGTGCTAGGCCCACAAGTCCACACCTCACACACCCCAGCAACATCAACCCCACTTCCCCTTCCCACCTTTCCCTCCCCCTCCCTTTCTCCTCCTTTCCCTCCCCCTCACCTTCCCTCTCTCCTTCCTTCCTCCCTCCCCCACTCTCCGCTTACTCCATGCTACGTGACAAGCTTTCACAAATACCGAGTTTCTTCTTATACACATGATTCATTGCTCCCTCCCATCTGGCCCTTCCCTTTTCTGACTTAGTGTGATTTGTTGGGGGGGCTCTACACACACTCCCATTTCTTCGCTACCAGGGGTCTATCTCTGGTTGAATAAAATCGTCTGACGGTAGCAAGTGTAAAATATAAAATAGTTCACCGTAGGAAGAGAGATAATGGACACTACAGGGGGTCTCTTTTAAGCTTAATAAAATCGTCTGTCGGTGGCAATAAAAAAATAAAGACCGTCATACTGGCATTCGAAGCTGCTCTTTCTTCCTTGTATCAACTGACCTCTTTAATCCCATGACGCACCCCCCCCCCTTTTTTTTGGCTATTAAGAGATGGTTAATGAGACCGAGCTGGGGGGAGAGAGAGAGAGAGAGAGAGAGAGATGCAGAGAATTTTGTGGATCTCGACCACTATTCTAAGTAAAATTTCGTATTAAAAAAAGAAAAAAAAAAACCGTATTGAGAGTGCTGACAAAGAGTTATACTTGTGATGTAAGTTATCTAATCCTACATTTTATTTTTTCTTCTTCGTCCACCGTTTCTCCATCAAACATCAGCCCTACTTCCTTCATCCCTTCAATCTGCTCATTTTTCTCTCCTTCCTTCTGGTTCCTCCTATATTTTCAACATAGCCACATGTTGCATCTCCCTATCTCCCTCTTCCGTTGTCCTCCAATACCATCACTCACTGCTAAAATGTCAACTTTCTCTTTTATTATTATTATTATTATTATTATCTTCATCATTATCATCATTCAAGTCTGTCCTGATCCTTTCTCCAAAAAACGTCAACATTTTATGCCTCGTTTCTTATTCTCTTCACGCCAACTTCATTATCATAACTTCTTTCTCTTCCACTCCTCACTTTCTCCTATCTCACATCTATCTATCCTTCACAACCATCATCACAATTATTAACAAGCATCACTTATATCATTCATGCCTTCTTCTTTCAATTCCTTCTTTCTTCCAACCTTCCTCTAATCATCCTTCACTACTTCTTTCAACAACAACATACTTATCAGGATCAACTCTAACTGTCCATGGCTAGGCTACTCCTCTGTCCCCTCATGTGTCGACTCCTTCGTCTTGTATTTTTTCTTATTCTTCTTCTGCTTCTAATTTTCTGATCCTAATCATCCTCTAATCCACCTTTCAACAAAATTAGCATCAAATTACTCCTCACCTCCACTCCTTCCTCCTTTATCATCGCCATTATTTTCATCCAGTATTTCATTTATTCTGATAATACCCCTTTTCTTCCTTTCTCCTACCATCACCATCGTAATTTCTATCTCCTTATCATCACCAACGTCACTATTCCTACCCTCCTTCTCTCCATTATCATCATCATCATCATAATTCTTCCTCAATCATCCTACCCGCTCTTCCCTTCCTCTCTTCAACCACAATTATCCTATCGTCCTCATCACTATCATCACCACTGCCGCCACCATATTGCCCACTCCTCTCTTAACTTTCTACTCCCTCATCATCACTACCACTATCAACCCCTACCTCTTTCCATCCTACCACCACCACAAGCATCAACACTGACACTCTATCTGCTCTAATGCCATCGCCCTCTACCTCTATTTCAACTTCCTCTCCCTTGTTCCTCCCTCCCATCATCAATGTCACTATCATCAACACCGTTCCTCCTCCTTCACCTCCTCCTCATCATCATCATCATCATCAACACTGCCCTTCCTTCTACCTGCTCAACTACCTTCTCCTCCTCCCGGTCTCTCCAACCTGCTCCTCCTCCACTCCCCTTCCCTCCCTCCCCACCTACCATTCCCTCCCGCCCCTCCTCTCGCCTGGGCAGGGTGGAGGGTGAGGAATGAGGCGGGAGGGGAGACTTGTACATTCACATCATACCACAACCCGACCCAGTGACCCTCCAGCCTTTCCCTCCCTCCCTCCCTCCCTCCTTCCACTCGCCTCTTAACTTATCTACTTCCCTCCCTCGTTGGTCAAGTGGCGGAGGAAAAGGTGGTCAAGTGGTAAAGAAGTGGACTGTTGATCATATCCCTCCTGCCTTTCTCTTTCCCCCCCCCCTTCCTCCCTCCTTTGGGTTAGGCTTCTCGTATCTACTTCCCTCCCATGGTGGTTAAGTGGTGGAGGAAAAGGCAGTCAAGTGGTGGAGGAAAAGGTGGTCATATGATGGAGGAAAAAGTGGTTAAGTAATGGAGGAAAAGGTGGTCAAGTGGTGGAGGAAAAGGTGGTTAAGTGGTGGAGGAAAAGGCAGTCAAGTGGTAGAGGGAATGGTGGTCAAGTGGTGGAGGGAATGGTGGTCAAGTGGTGGAGGAAAAGGTGGTCAAGTGGTGGAGGAAAAGGTGGTCAGGTGGTATGGGGAGAAGGTGATCAAGTGGTAGGGGGAAAATGTGGTCGGGTGGTAGGGGGGAAAAGGTGGTCAAGTGGTGGAGGAAAAGGTGGTCAGGTGGTGGAGGAAAAGGTGGTCGGGTGGTAGGGGGAAAAGGTGGTCAAGTGGCAGCGGAGTAGCCTGCTGATTATAATATCGTAGGTTTTATCCCGGCCGAGACAGGGAATAGTTTGAGACTACGAACATCATTAAAGAATAAATTGTCACTGATCTCTTCCACGTAACATATTGACGTAAAAAATAAATAAATCAATACAAACTTCCTCTAAAACCATCACACTAACTCTGAACGAGATGCCGTAGTTCTGGAATAATTTCAGTATGGACGGTTCGGTATACGTGCCCAAACGGTAATATGTGAAGGTGTGTGACCCACTCTGGTTTTTGGAGGACGACTGTGGGGTCTCAGCGAATGGAGTGGCTAGTCAATGGCCACTTAGATACGGTACACTGATCATCATCTCTCTCTCTCTCTCTGGTGCTAAAATCTACCTTCTCCACACCTACTTCCCCAGCCTCCACCACCGCCACCTCGCCTTCCATTCCCGTCCACAATCAAGTTTTCTAATCACAACTTCCCGCCCACAATCAAGCCCTTTAAACTCCACTTCCCTTTAACAACTGTCTTTTAATCTCCACTCCACCTCCACAATTAGATCATTTAACAGCTTCATTTCGTTTTTTTCTTTTTATTAGTATTATTCTTGCAACTGACTTTTATATATATATATATATATATATATATATATATATATATATATATATATATATATATTTTCATGATGGAGGGGTTGCATATATCATCCATTACCATTATCAATTGTCAGAGGTTCTCATTTCGTAATGTGAAAAAAATATGCTTTAATGTAATAAAAAGTTCTCGGGAATGAAGGCATATCCCTCCATTTAAAGTCGAGCTATCCCCAATTCTGCACTCTCTTTTCTTGGTACCTCTCTCTCTCTCTCTCTCTCTCTCTCTCCCTCTAAGCATTCACCTCCATTATTCTCTACAAACTATGTCTCTACCCCTCTCCATTCAACTTCTCACCTTCTACCGCCCTTTCTCTCTCTTCCACTTTCACCACATAACTATAATACATCTTCTCTACTGGCATCTTTCCACTTAATCCACACGTCCCTCACTACCACTTCCACCGTACCTTCTACCTCATCCACTTAAAACTGTACCTCCCTCTCTCCCTCTACTCCATTTTTACTCCTCTTCCACATCAGATTTATTTCACCCTTCCACTTTCTCCATATCTTCCCTATCCACCTGAAACGCAAGCACAGTCTTCTCACTCTTCCATTGTTTCTAGTGTTCTATTCCCTTCTTCCACTTCCTCCTTTTTCCCTTCCATCTCATCCGTACCTTCCACCTCCTCCACGTCAATCGCGAATTCCCTCTCCCTTCTGCCTATTCCATATCAATCGTCAATTCCCCTCCACTTTATCAACGCCTATTCTCCCTCCCTCCACACGCCAAATTTCCTTCTTTCCTCCCTTTCCATATCAATCCCCAATGCCCTTCCACTCTTTCAACGCCAATCCCCCCCTCCCTCCACACGCCGAATTCCCTTCTTTTCTCCTCTTCCATATCAATCCCCAATGCCCTTCCATTCTTTCAACGCCAATCCTTCCCCCCTCCCTTCCACACCTCCACACCGTACTATGGAGACGAGGACAGGATATACATCACACCCAGTCAGTTATCGACAATTCCACTTACACCACCTCTCGTCTACCATCCACCATTCATCTTGTTTCACTCCCACATCTATACATTCTTTCACTTCCATTTCTCCTCATCTTCATCCACCTACACCCATACCTTTCCACATCAATCCATACGCCACAGCTTCTAACCCCTTTAATTTTTTGCTACTTCCATTTACCCCTCTCCACTTACGTCCATCTTCCTTCAGACCCATCCAATCTCATCCACATCCATCCACCATCCTCCCTTCTATCCATCTTCTGTTACTTCCATCCACAATCCTGCATATCCATCCAAGCCCTCACGTCCATCCATCCACCATCCACATTCATCTACTTCTATCCATTCCCCATCCACACTCATCCATCCACTGGGCAGTCAATATCATCACCTCCACACACCCTCTTTCACTAATGTCCTGAATGTTTTTGCAGTTATCAAGGCCATCTGTTATCGTGTCGCTTTCATTAATATTAAACACTAGCAATTTGTACAGGTCTTTCATCATAGCTTTTCAATAATATCGTCTTTACTCCCTCATATTAAAACCAAATTATTTTAGTTTTTATCACAATTTTTAAAACAAAATATTTACACTGCTTTCCATCTACACTTTTCCATAATACTGCCTTAATTACTAATATTAAAGACAATTATTAAGATTTTTTTCAGTAAGATCCTCCCCCCCCCCCCCCGATAAAAATTTCCTGTAACACATTTTTTCTTTTCTCCACTACCTGGTACACGAGAGTGTCGCGTGCTTAGTTCCTTCTTTTTATTGTTCTAGGAGGAAGCTTTCACATAATTTACATGCATACTTTCTTATTCTTGGAGAAAGTTTTGGTATAACTTTCACCTGGCCCTTATCTCTTAATTTATAACCCTCATCTTCACAGGCTACCCCTCCCTCCTTGCCCTATTGCCAACCCAGCTCGTCCCGCTCTCTCTCTCTCTCTCTCTCTCTCTCTCTCTCTCACACACACACACACACACACACACACCGAATATCTCCAAACTAACACAGATCTAGGGTGACGTGATTGGTATTAAACGTATATGAATAAAAGTGAACGAATCTGAATTAACGTAAATGGACTGGACCTGACCTAAGGGGACCTGACTTCACCCACCTGGCTCTGAGGTTCAACTTACTGCAATTCCAGTCTTTAATTTCCCTGTGCACCAACTCACCTGAAAAAGTAAAAGCATGTTCGTATTACCATGCACAAAATTACGACAACATTATAATCATGTACATATCATCACCATCATTATTATTATTATTGTTGCCATCATCATTATAATTCATCATCATTATAATTTATCATCATCACCATCATTATAATTCATCATTATAATTAGTCATCATTATCATCATTTTAACCCACCATCATCATTATCATCATTATAATTACCGCCAAAATTATCAAAATCATCATCATCGTAACCCTTTTCCCTCTTGCATGGGGAGGGAGGGATCCATGAGCGGGAATATACAAGAATAAATGTTGGAGAACTACCATCACAGTGCCCAGTACAAATAGGACACACGCCCATTTAATCATCATTCAAGCTTTCGAAATTCCAGACTCCATCACCACACACACACACACACACACTCAAATAAAACGCCACTTAGTAGGGTGAATACTCCTGCCAACTTCAACTATTTAATTAAAAGTCATTACTGTGTCTGAAGTGATTTGAAGAGGCCCAACAGGATTTAATTTGACCTAACGGGAAACAAGACGACCTGGATGGACCTGTTGTTGTTGTTGATGTTGTGGTGGTGGTGGTGGTGGTGGTGGTGGTGGTCCCTAGCTCCCCTGAACGTGAACCCTGTGGACTACAGAATGAACCTGCCTTACACCAGCAGTCCGCCATCATCCTTTCAGGGAACAGAGAGGAAGCTGAAGGAGGTATGTATAACAGGGCAGATCCAGGCTGTATTGGTGCCACCGCATGAAGGCATTCCTCTCCAGCATCTTTATCTACATTTAATATGATCTGCCGGGATATGAAGAGATGTTATACGATGTTAAACCTTTCAATCCGACTTGTGTTTTTACTGTCTTATTATTTCCAGACGATTTTATTCAGCTTAGGAGAGATTTTGAATTGGAGGAGTTACATACAACCTGTTTTCATTCCTACCACTACTATAGTTGAATAAAATCGTCCTTTTTTATTCCATGATTAAATCGAGAAATACGTGATAGGACTGGAGTCGTGACCTAAATGGAGCAGCGTTGACCTGGTAGGGTCGGAATAGATGTGAAGGGCCTGAGCGGGCTCGAAATGGCCTGAAATGACCTCTGGCCTAATAAGTTGCTAATCAGGCCATGCATGATGTAGTGCACTTTGTGGCTGTTCTGATGTAACACCCGTCAGCTGCATTTTGTTATTTCATTATCAGTTTTAATGACAGCATTTATAATTAGCCTAAAAAATGATTATTATCATTTTCACCACCATTATCGTCACCACTCACCACCACCATCATCATAACATCAACCATCTCAACATCAAAAATATCCAGCACATAATCATCGTCATCATTATCATCAACTTAACAGTACCACACACACTGGTACCCAGCGCAACACTACCATCAGTATCTTCATCATCACTGTTATCACCATCACAAGAGTACTAAACACATTAATGCCTAGCACAGTAATATCTGTATCATTATCACCATCCCTCAAACACCATCATACACATAAGGACCCAGCACACCCCTACCTTCATCATCATCATCATCATCATCATCGTCATCATCATCATCCCCCTAACACTACCATACCCACAGGCACCCAGCACATCCCTACCTTCATCATCATTACGGGCGGGCCAACCCAACTCTTGTTTACTAATAACTACTTCCCTCCCTTTCCAAACTTCTAACCCAACCCCCTCCATCTTCCCTCACACTTACTCCTAATACACCCCATCCTCTACTCCCTCCCATTAAGTTCTCTCTGTATTTATTTCCTTCACCTTAATTTTAACATAACATTCCTCGTCTTTCTTATCCTATCCATCATTCTTCCTTGTTGACATAATCCCCCGTTCACACTTTCGCACTGCATTATTCTGCTTATCTATCTATCTGTTTTATTCCCTCACACACACACACACACACACACACACACACACACACACACACACACACACAAAAGGATTATGGAAGGCAATCCGGAAAGTGTTCCTTTAAGCCGAAAATACCTGGCGTCAGTCAACACAGATTACAAAGTGTGTCCTCAAGTTAACTCTTTGGGTCCCACGGTATATTCAGTCGTTTATTTTTGCTGTCTCGACACAATTCTGTTAACTCTGGGGAAACTATTTGTTGCGACAGGGTTAGAAACAGTCTCCATTAACTCCGTCAAAACCTGATTTCTCTCCCGCAGCTGAACAGAATCGTGTAGAGACAGTATGGATAAAAAGCTGAAATACGACATCGTAGTGAAGATATTAAAGGGGCTGGCACACAAGAACCGTGAGTAGGGGCATTACAGAACACTCATCACACATGCAGCCTCCCTTCCCACCATAAATCCACCATCTGAACCCATGGACTCAGATTTTGTCGTTTTGTAGCCTACGTTTTTTCTTGATGCTAACGGACGACTTTATTTCACTCATGCGAGCGCCCTTGCAGTGATGGGCTCACCTCAATACAGTGTGATTGACAATATTTATTTTCACCTTTGCCTGATTCATAGTTTCATCCTTTTGCTGCTTACTTCACGTAGCTCAGTGGAATAGGACAATACTGTTTCTGTATCATTTCCATAGCACTTCTTCGTGACTAGCATCATATTCTAGTCAATTTATTATTAGAAATTGGCATTCAAGACGGAGAGAGGGCAATTTGAACCCAAGTTAAGGTGAAAGGAGTATAGCAGTCAGAGCCGTGAGGGAGAGTAACACAGGCAGCCTCTCCTCTTCCCACCACAACCCTCCCGTCTTGAGGTTTCCCCTGTTTCACTAACGGAGTTCCCCCCTGAGTGGAGAGGGTGTTTACCTCACAAATAATTACCCCAGCCATCAGCCGCCTTATGCTGCTACTCTTCCAACTCTCTCCACTCCTTTCTTGTTCCCACTCTCTCCACTCCCTCTTTCCACTTTCTCCACTCCCCTCCTCTTTCCACTTTCTCCAAACCCTTCCTCTTTCCACTCTCTCCACTCCTTTCCTCTTTCCACTCTCTCCTACTCTCCACTCCTTCCTCTTTCAACTCTCCTCTCCCTTCCTCTTTCCACTCACTCCACCTCTCTACTCCCTTCCTCTTTCAACTCTCTCCATTCCCTTCCTCTTCCAACTCTCCAGTCCTCTCCACTCCCTTCCTCTTCCAACTCTCCAGTCCTTTGCTATTTCCACTCCCTCCACCTCTCCACTCCCTCTTTCCACTCTCTCCACTCCCTCTCTCCACTATCTCCACCTCTCCACTCTCTTCCTCTTTCCACTCTCTCCACTCCCTTCCTCTCTGGGGGGATAATGACCTGTAAGCGCTTTCCTCCGGCTCCCTTTTCCTTTTATGATATTCATTTACCTTCACTCTTTTATACATTAACCTCCTTTTTTCATCAGGGTCTTTGTCTCCCACTCTCTAATTCATCCTTCTTTTTAATTTCTGATCTTATTCTTCCTCCCTTAAGATTATTTTAATTCAGTAAAGGAGAGTCTTATTGAGATTATCACCTTTACTGCTATACTACTTTCACCATAACCTGGCTCAGATTTTCGTCCTTTTGCAGCTTACTTTACACAGTGACTGAATACGATAATGTTAAGGCTCTACATGCCTTCCAGGGCACTTCCTCGTGACTAGTATCATAATTCTAGTGTTAGTTGGTACGGTTTAACATTCAAGGTGGCAATTTTAAGCCAAGGCAAGGTGAAAAGAGTATAGCGTATTTAATCAAACTGAACAAAATCGCTTGATGGAAGGATGAATAAAATGCACATGAGGTCCTGAGGCTGAAGGGGTTAAGTTCTTCCTCCATCCAAACACAGCCTCTTCCCCTCTCCCATCCGGTCCTTTGTTCCTCCCCCGCCCCCACCCCACTCCCCATTCCCTTCCAAGCCACCCAGTTCCGTGCCTCCTACACTCATTTTAGTCTCTCTCTCTCTCTGAATAATTCTATACTCATTCATCCTGCTGAGTTGTTTTCGGCCATTCCTCCTCCTCCTCCTCTTCCGTTCGATTCTTTGCTTCTCTTTCCTTATCCTCCCCTCCCACCCAGTTCTCTACCTCCTCCACTTGTTTAGTTCGCCTGCATATTCTTCCACTAATTTCTTTCAATATTTCCCCATCATACCGTACATTCCCTTTCATTCTCTCTCTCTCTATTTTTTTTTTTACAACTTTATATCTTTCCATTCTCTGTTCTCCCCTTATTTTTTTTTTTTTCAATGACCCTGCATCGAAATTCCTTCCCCCCCCCCACCTTTTTCTTCATAAGGTAAAATCTATGTTACATCCATCCTCTTAAGTTTTCGGTCATTCTCCATTTTTTTTTTCTTTTTGTCTTCAATTTTGGGGGCTCCTTCCCGGACCTCTTTCCTTGTACCATTTCTCTGTTAATTTCTTCTGTTTCTTCCACTTTTTCTGTTCCGTCATTCCTCTTTTCTTTCTTTTCTTTGCTGGCTCCCCTAGATCCTCTTTTCCTTGTATACTTCCTCAATCTGCTTCTCCCAATTTTCCTTCGTGCTTTCTTTTCTTTATGGTTGCTACTCAACTCCTTTTCCTATCAAATTTCTCTGTTACACATATCATCTTCTTTGTGCTTCTATTTTTTTTTTTCTTTTTACTTCCTCCCCCCTCTAATTCCTCCTCCTTTAAACATTTTCTCTGCTGCATGTAACTCTTTTCTGCTTCTCCTATCTGCTCGGTTTACGGTCTCCCCCTCTCTCTCTCTCATCTAGCCCGCCCTCCATTTTTCGGACCCTATCTCTATTACACTACTTTGTTCTCTTACTCCCACCTGGCATTCCCTTTCCTGTACCTGTCTTCCTCGCCGCCCACACTTCCTGTCCCTTCCTCTTCCATCCCTTTATAATGTATCCCATTTTACAGGCAGCTTTCCCTATTTAATCCTCTTTCTACCCACCTTTCTTTCTTCCAGAGCATTCTTCATCTTTTCTAGTTTCCTTTACGTATCCACCTATCTACTTACCTATCTATTTATCTATCTATCAGTCACATTCCTTAATCCTGAAGGAGTGACCTATTTTGCGACCTCTTAGTGTTAATTCCTCTCCCTTCCCACTCCCTTTCTACCCATTCTTTCTCCCCCACTTTCTTCCATTACATCCCTCCTCTTTCCCACGCCTTTTCTATCCATCTTTCTCCCTCCCATTTCCTCCCATCATATCCCTCCCCCCTTCCATTCCTTTTCTATCCATCCTTCGCCCTCTCAGTTCCGTTCACCCCATCCCTCCCCTTCTCACTACCTTCCTACCTTCAACTACCCATCCTTCCCTTTCTCAGTCCACTGCTACCAATTCCTCCCGTTTCTAATCCTCCCTTTATCATTCATTGTCCCTTCCAGCCCATCTCTTCCCTTATCAATCCCTTTTCACCCATCCTTGCCCCTTCCACCCCATCCCTTCCGTTATTAATTCCATTCTACCCATCCTTGTTCCCTCTAGTCCATTCTTCGTTTTTCCCACTCCATTTCTTCCCATCCCTACCACGTTCCAGTTCATCCTACCCATTTCCACCTATCCTCGCTCCTTCCTGCTCATCCCTCACACTCCTCACCACCTTCCCAAGCATCCTTCACTCATCAATGCGATTCCTCCCACTTCCCACTCCCTTTCCACACATCCTACGCCCCTTCCCGCGTACCCTTCACCACTTCCATCACTGCCATCTCATTACAAAAGTTATCCTGCGATTGTCTGGGAGTCGATACAACAAAGTGACTTAACTCGGGCGAATGTCCCACCCTAACGCACTTCGGTGATTATCGAGGGGGAATGGGGGTTTGAGAGAAGGGGAAGAGGATAATGGAGGAACAAGAGAGGAATCATGTCGAGGAGAGAGTAGACAGATGGAAGAGGATGATAGAAAGACGGAAACATAGCTGGAGGACGGTAAAGGGAGAAAGGAAATACAGACCAAAGGAAATTAAAAAAAAAATAATGGCGGACCAGCAGTGAGACCAAACTGGAGGAAGGAGACAGATGGTTGGAGGAAATAAAGTAGAAGAACAGACATGGGAACTGAAGAAGTCAGGAAATAAAGTGGAAATGCAGACAAAGTTGGAGAAAAACAGAGGGAGAAGAGAAAGTACTGGCCGAAGAGAGAGACATAGTTTGAGGAACGGGGAAAAAGAAAGGAAAAAGGAAAAAAACACAGGGGAAAGCTGAAAGGACGAAAAAATGTGGGAATATGAGAAGGGGAAAAATACGCGGAAAGAAGAGGGAATGGGAAAAGGTGAGGAAAATAAGAAAATATGGAAAAAGGAAGAGAAAAAGCAGAGGAAAAAATGTGAGAAATGGGAAGAGAAGAATAAGAGAAGGGGAGGGACATAAAGGGGGAAAAAACAGGAAAAAAAATGGGGAAAGGAGGAAGACAGAAATGGGAAGAAGAGGAAGACAAAAATGGGAAAAAAGGACGACAGAAATGGGAAAAGAGGAAGACAGAAATAGGGAAAAAGAGGAAGACAGAAATGGGAAAAAGAGGACGAGGTAAAACGGGGACGACAGAAATGAGAAAGGGAACAGAAAAACAGCAGAATAAGGGAACAGGAAAAAAGGTAAATAATGCAAGGAGAAAATGGAGGAAAAGAGGAGAGAAAATGAGAGACAAGGAAAAGGAGAGAGAAAGAAAAAAAAAAAGAAGAAACTGGCGGAAACAGCCTAAAACTCGGGGGACAGAGACAGAGACAAAGTTGGAGAGAGGAAGACGGAGGAACCAGAAAGATGGAGGGAGAAAAAAAAAAATATGGTGGAGAGAAAAGAAAATATGGGAGAAAAAAAATATGTTGGAGAAAAAAATATAGGAGAAAAAAAGGAAAATTATGGTGGAGAGAGAAAAAAAAATACTATAGTGGAGAAAAAAAAATGATGATATAAAAGACAATATGATGGACAGAGACGACAGAGTTGGAGGAAGAAGAAGTGAAAAGAAAATATAAAAAATAGTGAGAAAGAGGCAAAATTAGAGGAAGGGGAAGAGAAAGGAAGGGAAATGAGGAACAGCAGGAAAATACACTGAGTTAGAGTCGGATGGAGAAATGAAAAATGGCGAGGAGAAAAGCCTAAGAAAGAAGATGTAGGAGTTGGAGGAGGAGGAGGAGGAAAAATAGGTGAAGTGAAAATAAAGACGAACGCACAGTCGCTGTATAAACGACAGGAGAGAGAAAAGTTGTGCAAAGGTCAAGTGTGGGAGGACTGTTTGAGAGAGAGAACTTGACGAGGAACACAGACAGGTAGATGCACAAATAAAGACTAATAGATATACCCAAGCGCGCGAGCGAGCGAGCGAGAGAGAGAGAGAGAGAGAGAGAATATACCATCTCTACTATACACTTGTGTTTAGAATTAGCAAAAATTTCAAGGTCCATCAGATCCACAGACCATGGGAGCGGATTATTTTTAGTTATTTCCATATTTATTTATTTATTTGTGTTTATTTACTTATTTATCTATTCATTTATCTATTTAGTTAGCCTATAGTCCAATTACACAAGGGAGTCACGCCCCAGGTCGGACCCTTAGGTGATTAACTACCTGCATCTCTGGGGAGGCAGCACACTATAAAGAACCAGGGAGGGGAGAGAAGGGTGAAGTAGGGGAAGGGAGAAGGGGCAGAGAGAGTTGGAATATAATGAATGAATGAAGGAAGGAAGGAAGGAAGGAAAGAATGAAAGAAAGAAGGAAGGAAGGAGGGAGGGAGGGACAAAGTGGTGGGGTATGGAGAGGAAGGAAGGAAGGACGTGCCGAAAGAAGTACATTATGGGAAAGCGGGAAGGGCAGAGAGAGGCGAGTGTGAAAAGAAAAGAGTGCAATACGCAGGCTGATGACGATAACGGGCATTACAAACACTGTACACACAATATTATTCCTGCATATTCAGATAACACACAAAATCGTGAGTGATTACAATCGTTCATGCCTCCCAGAAAGAACCCAAGCGATGATCACGGCCTCTACAAATCACACAGAACTGATAGAGACTTTGTTCTTCGTCTGCTGAATGTCGGGAGTAGACTATGAAAGGTGTAAATAATAAATTACACAGACAAATATAACGACTAAATAATTTTCCGCATCCTGCAATTCCTGACTCTTCCTTTAGCCTTACAGGAAATTCACAAAACAACTATATAAGGTAGGTCAAACGGTGAATTCAAGGCCAAGACATTGCCTCTTGTCTTCCTTGTATCTTCTCTTGAATTCCTTCCCCCTTCCTCTTTATCTTCCACTGACTCATTCTTCCTCTTTATCTTCCACTGACCCAGTCTTCCTCTTCCTCTCTGTCTTCCACTGACCCAGTCTTCCTCTTCCTCTTTATCTTCCACTGACCCATTCTTCCTCTCACCCCTCTCCCTTAAGGCCTTCCTCTCCTCTTCCTCTTCCACCACATTCCATTTCGTCCCTTCCGATTCATTCCATCAGTCTTTCTCTCCCCTTCCCAATGCTCTTCTTTAATTCTTTTCCCCTCCTCCTCCTCCTCCTCCTCTTCCTTCGCCACACTTCTCAGAATGAATAGTTCTCAAAGGGTCGTATCAGTATCACTCACTTTAATTTGTGTGTGTGTGTGTGTGTGTGTGTGTGTGTGTGTGTGTGTGTGTGAGAGAGAGAGAGAGGGGGGGGAGAGGGGGGGGAGGCAGGGGGAAGGTGTGCATGAGGCTAGTAAAGAGTAAAGGTGAGTAATAGAACGAGTGGAACGAACATGTGGAGCGGTGAATCAGACTCAGGTGACGGGGCGGACGGGGTTCGGAGAGGAGTGAGGAGGAGGGAGAGTGAGGGGGGGTGGGGTAGGGGTGAAGATGAGGAAGAGTTAGGGTGTCAGAAAAAATTAGTAGGAGGGGAACTTAGAGAGATGGAAGGTGAAGTTAATGGGGAAGAAGAAAATGTGACAAAAAAAAAAAAAAATCCACGACCGTTTAGAAGACACCGGAGGTAACTACTACAGAATTACGATGGCAATATGCATGTACATAAAAGAAAACAGATGAACCCGGAAGCCTGGCCCTTTCCACCCAATAACATGTTTTTTTATTTCATTCTGGTTAGCTTCAAACAAATATATATATATATATATATATATATATATATATATATATATATATATATATATATATATATATATATATATATATATATATATATTAGACAGATATAGATATAGACAGATATATATATATATATATATATATATTAGACAGATATAGATATAGACAGATATATATATACACACACACACACAGTATATATGGAGCCTCTGTGGTACAGTGGTAAAGTGTGCGTTATCGTACACTGAAGAACGAGGGTTTGCGCCCCGCCAGGGTAATAAACTTTGGGAGCGTTCTTCAGGCCACGTACTGCTTTGGCGGACATCAGGGGTGCTGTGGTTGAACCAGTGTCGCATACTATAAAGTATGCTTGCACCCAGTCGGCTTGCGCGGGCCGATTACACTTGGTTCACAGACTACACACACATCCAAAGCCACTCCAACACAACAATTACACTTACAAGCACTTCTCACCCTACATACAATCTCTACCAGACAGCCTAAGCCACTTGGTAGAGATACACTGGCTGAATCGTCCCCACTTCGGTAGGGATAGGTGGGTCCTACAGTGGACACTCAAACGGCTGATTATATATATATATATATATATATATATATATATATATATATATATATATATATATATATATATATATATATATATATATATATATATATATATAACCTGACGCCTTTTTTAAATCTGGAAAGGTTACTTTACCCTTATGCTAAAAAAAAAAATCCTTCCTCAGTTAATGTAATAATTTGGGGTGAGCAAGAATAAACACACACTATACGTCACCGGAAAGAAGAGGTTAAAACATACTACTCGACTGCCGTGCACAGAAAACGCGATGCGGCGCCTCCAGCTGCACCCTAACACTTGAGTATTGTCTTCAGGCTGCTGACACCACGCGATTCTGTTCATCTGAATGCAATCTGGGCTGTCTAAGGACTAAACTCCGACTCAATTCATCCCGTCGCTGCCAGCAATGCACTAAAGTGTTTTATGCGAACTATACCAAACGATTTAGTCTGGCCAAAATAAATCCTAACAGTGAAAGGGTTAAGGGTCAGTGTTTTATAGGACTCTGGAGATTTTGCAACACCTCTTCCTCAGCGATTTATTCTGCACAATACTACTTAACATCCTCTTGTATGTCATTGACGCAAACCGCGGAGATACTGAAACGACATAAACTACGGACAGGAGAACGTCAAGGTGTAATATGTAAAATAAATCGCTGAGGCAGAGGTGCCAAGAAGCCTCCCACGCCACCTAGAATACGGGTCTAAATCTCAACAGCACTGGAAGGTGGCGCCTCTCGCTGCACATCCCGCTTTCGAGCTGCTTCCCGTCACATGATCAACGTAAGTCTAGGGAATCTACACTCCATTTTCTATTACAACATTTACCACTTCAATTATGCTTTCTAATTTAATTCTTACTTTCTCCATATTTTACTTCAACGCAAAAAAAAACTCATACCGGTATTGAACAAGTAAATGAAAGCTGTATCTGCCCCTTCAGTTCTCCAAGTCTCTCCAAGCTGAATAAAATCGCCTGAAAGTATGAAGAATAAAAGAAGTGGGTGATCAGCGCGAAGGATATAAGAGCAACTGATACAGCAAAGAGGGCGGGGTCTGCAAGGAAGTAAGACCCTGAAAAATATCACCAAATTAAGCGCAACATCCAATTTTTAAATCAGCATAGTTAAAGATTTCCACCAATTAAGGAAAACAACACACAGAAAAATTGCTCGTTTTCTCCTATGAGGTGGTGTGGATACGATCATGCTTTCGGTACGTCAAGACTGTATGTTCAGATGCTGCGGAGGTGGCACGAGACTAACACTGATAACACAGATCAGAGAGCAGAGTAACTACAGCTGTAAAATAGTATAAATTGAGAAAATAGTGCAACACATGAGAAGGGAGGTAAAAGGAAAGGTTAAAGGATTAGACAAGGGACAGCAAGACAAGAAAAAAATACTAGGAATAGAGAAAATTGAGTAAACATGAAAGGTACTAAGCAGAGTAAAACATGATGCGAAATACCAGGAAAAAAAGGTACTAGGACTTAAGAGGGGAGCTACACCACGAGGGAAAAAAAAAAAAATGTTAGGGACAGAGACCACGAAAACAGATTTTAAATAGCATTTGTACGTAAGAAAGGAGAGTAACATGTACAGAGTGAGGTTAAAGAAAAATTATTATAGTTCGTTTGGTTTCATCTGACAGACCTGACCATTCTCACAACTTAACTGGTGGATGCATCAATGAAATTCGCTGAACTTTAGTTAAGGGGTAGAAATGAATATCCCTGATTACTAGTCAGACCTACCCTCCAATCCGACTGCACTTGACCATCAAACGAGCTGAAGATGCTCTCCAATCTTTGTCAAGTGAAAACAAATCGACTGTAAGATTTGATAAAGGAAAGCATCTTAAGAGGGAAATAAAAAATAAAAAAAAGTCCCAGAATATGAGAAAAGCAGGACAACTAATTAGGTAAAAATAATATTAGATATAGAGAAGTGAGAGAATCACTTGAAAAATGAAGTTACATGAAAAACTGCTAGACCAAAGAAAGCAGAACAACACCTGAGGAAAGAGAGAGAGAGAGAGAGAGAAAGAGAGAGAGAGAGAGAGAGCAGAGTAGCACGTGGGTAGTGAAGTTAAGTGTACGGGGGAAGCGGCGACTGACACCTGAGCACTGCCACACCTGTCAAAGGAGAGCAGGGAGAGGAAGTAGCTCCGGGGTAACAGACGAATGGGAAAGTGGTGCACGACTAAGACCGGGGAGAAAACATGGTAAAGAAAATGGGCTCCAGGATAACTAGAGTAGTGTAAGGGGACTACGGTAGGAAAACTGCTGTGATTCAAGAGAGCGAAGCAACACATGACGAGTGAGGCGGAAATATAGTTAGGTTAGAGAAAGTGGTACATGAAAAGTGAGAGAAAAAAAGTAGTATATTTGAAAAAAGGACAAAATCACGGGATGGCAAAAAAAAAAAAAAAAAAAAAGTAAAGGAGAGCAGCACGTGAGAAATGAGATATGCGTATGGGAGGGGATCTGACATCTGCGTACCAGCACACCTGTCAAATGGGAACAAGACCAACGTGAGTGCGATGCAGGAGGACTGAGATAAGAAATGTGCTAAGCTCAGCAAGAGGAGAGCAGCACATCATACGCGTGGTACAAAAATACGAAAGTCTGGGAAAACACCATCCAAGAAGTGAGACAAGAAAACAAAAGGACTTAGATTAGAGGAAGGAGATCAGCATAAGATAAGGAGCAAAAATGACAGCTAGGATTAGAAAAGGCACAGCAAGACAGGAAAACGGTTTAAAAAAAGTGGTAGGATCTGGGACAGCAATAAATGAATAAAACTTAAATAAAATGCCGTCAAAAGAGAAAGCAAACCAACACATGGAAAGCGAAGTAAAAAAGAAAACGAAGGTGATATGATAGAAAGCAGAGAAGCAGATGTGGGGAGAGGTTAAGTGTTGGGGAAGATGCACTGACACCTGCGTACCGGCACACCTGTCAAAAGTGAGACGTTTAGCGGAAGAAGGAGATCCAGGGTAACAGACGTAAGGACGAGTGATGTGGTGTGTGAGTACGGGCCAGGAAAAATGTTAGGATTAAAAAGAGAAGAGTGGCCCATAAAAAATGATGTAGAAAAAATGCTGAAGGTAAAGAAAGGTGTGTATGGAGAGAGAGAGAGAGAGAGAGAGAGAGAGAGAGAGAGAGAGAGAGAGAGAGGGAGAGAGAGAGAGAGTACTTACGAATGGGAGAGTTCTGCGTAAGTACTGAGGCAGGAACAGGAAAAATGGAGGCTCTATGGAATATGACAAGAGGGAATACTGTATGGGAAGTGAGGCTGAAATAAGAAAGGGAGGGCGGGGGGGTAGGGAGGCTGCAAGGTAGTGTATGAAACTGTAAGCAGAGAGAGTGGTGAGACAGGAACACAAGACGCTGGAAAAAAAAAAAAGAAACAAAAAGAAAACATGGGGTAATACACGGATAGGACAGCAGGGGGAGTGACGCAAGAGTACAAAGGCAGGAATAACAGTGATGAGGAAGAGAAGTTCAGTGGTAAGAGACGAAAGGGAGAGTGGCGCAACGGAGTAGGACTAGCCTATGACAGGTAAAGAAGAGAAAAAGTGGGATTTGGTCATATCAACAAATAACTACACATCTCTATCACCTGCAATCAGATGTAGTAATTTTATCTTATTCTTGCTTCCGTCAGACGATTTTGTTTAGTTTTGGAGAGTCCCCGAGCAGCAAAGGGGTTAACAGAAAAAGTAAATATCACCTTCAGTTCGGAAAATTAACCTCACGCTGAATAATATCGTCAGAAGATGAGTAAACTAAAGATGATATCCTCGGGGTCAAGGGGCTGTCAAGAAATAATAGCTGACGAACACAGAAAAAAATGTGAAATAAATGCAAAACTAAACAACCATAAATGAAAAATGACTTAAAAAACTAAATCAAGTAGGGAGTAGTGTAGGGAAAGTGGTGTGGGATAAGAGGAGATTCACACACCTGCGTACTACCACACCTGCCACCACACCTTGGGACTCGTATCCATAAACCCTCCTAAGTTCATGTTGTGTGTAAGACTTTGTATATTTACTTTTTACTTCACACATACAGCTACCACACATTTCAGTTAAATCAGAGTGAATATTACAGCGACAAAATACGAGAAACAAGACGATTTCCAGTACTCTGTTAAGGAGATTTGTTGAACGTAATAACTGGTTAGGATCCTTTTTAACTACAAGCCCTGACCTCACCGACCCTCACTACATTAACAGATACAACTTCTTAGTGGCCTTTTATTTACAAAGGCTGGATATTAGCCCATTTACACCTTCCAATCTGTACCGTAAACACTACCTTATGATTAAATATACATGAAAAGGATAAAAAGGCAAGTCACTGTATTCTTCGTTGTAATATTAGGTTTGTGTGATTATTTATATTATACACACACACATTTAGGGCATATATTTATTGATACATACACACAGTCGTCATTTGTGTTACGTAATTGCTCTCTGTACACTTACACATACACACAAGAACGCCTTTCATAATGTAACGTTCGGAGAGAGAGAGAGAGAGAGAGAGAGAGAGAGAGAGAGAGAGAGAGTGTAGTGTGTGTGTGTGTGTGTATACTAGCTCAACTTTAAATACAAATAAACCTGGCGGAAATGACATCAAGTAAACATCCTCAACAACAACAACAACAACAACAACAAAACTCCAACCAAGTGTGGAGAGAGGATATCCCTTCCTAGCTCATCTCCACACACACACACACACACACACACACACACACACACACACACACACACACACACACACACACACACACGTCTTCACATCACCACTCTTCTCATACCATCTATATCACTCCCTGCAACATCAACATCCTTTAATATTATATTTCCTATGCTAAATAAAACAGTCTGGGGGTTGGAAGAATAAAACTCAAAAATCGTAGTATCAGAAGGGCATTAATTTTTATCTATCTGTCTATCTATCTATCTATCTACCTGTCTGTCTATCTACCTATCTATTTTAGCTCCCTACAGTTATAGAAATCCTTGCCAGCTGAATAAAATCGTCTAGGAATGACCACAATAAAACAAAATAATATGTTAACTCACCGACTGTGTTACTGTTCGATAATTAATGTGACTCCTCTAACCCCTTCAGCCCTAGCACCTACTCTCTGGCCCTCCCTAGCACCACTTCCTTAGCGACTCATTTTTGCATATGTTTGGTTAATATCCTTTTGTACGTTGTTTAAGCAGAATGTGGTGATATTAGGTGGATATGTTTAACACAGGGGTGGAAAGTAAGGTATAATAAGCAAAATAAATCACTTAAGGAAACGTGTTAGGGAGCTTCCTGCAGCAATGGGACTACTGAAGGCTATATCAAAGCCACTGGAGTCGGAAAAATTTCCGTAAGCTTTAAATCGTCTGATTAGAGCAAATATTAATAACAAATAATAATAATAAATAATAATAATAATAATAATATAATATTGATGATGACGATGATGATGATGATGATAATGACGATAATGATAAAGATTAAAAACAATAACAACAAGTTATAATAATAATAATAATAATAACAATAATAATAATAATGATAATAGTCACCACACTCAAGAGATCAACACTGCACAATACTCGTATCACAGTGACTTTTTTTTCTTTTTTTTTATGCGAGGAAGAAGGAACCAAAGGCCATGAGCCCGCAGTAACAGTTCCCTCCAAGAGAAAAACAAAATACAATAGAGAGCCAAATTCAAGATCCGATCATTTTGAGATGCCTGGACACACTGCGTTTGAAAGACTGGAGATCATAGGCAGCAGGAAATACAGACAGAGGGAGACAGTTCCAGAGCTGACCTGTTGCATAAATGAAAGACTGGGAGTAACGGTTAACTCTTGCATTAGAGAGTTGGACAGAAAAGGGATGAGAGTTTGCTGCCAGACGGGTGCTACGCGCCCGTCGTAGAGGTGGAGGAATGCAAGCAGACAGTTCAGAGGAGCAGTGACCATTAAAGTAGCGATAGAAAAGAGATAAAGATGCAACAGTGCGGCGAAGAGACAGAGGTTGAAGGGAGTCAGTAAGAGGAGGAGAGTTAATGAGATGAAAAGCCTTTGACTCCACCCTATTGAGAAGAGCTGTATGTGGGGAGCCTCCCCACACATGAGAGTTGTACTCCACACAGGGGCGGATAAAACCCCTGTATAGAGTCAACAATTGTGCAGGGGTAAAGAAAGAGCGGAGTCGGCTTAGCACACCCAATCTCTTGGAAGCAGATTTTACAAGAGATGTAATATGATCTTTCCAAGATAAGTCCCGAGTAAATGAAACCCCAAGCATGTTCAAGGATGATGCAGGATTAATCTGAATATTATTAAACATTAGTGGGTATACCTGTGGAAGATTTTGTCGGGTTGATAGGTGTAAGAACTGAGTCTTTGATGCATTAAAGACAACCATATTATTTTTACCCCAGTCAGAGATATGAGCCAAGTCAGACATTAGGTGTGCCATAGCCTCATCCCTTGTTTCTTGAAGTAACTGTTGAGATGGGCGTTGCGGGAACCGAATGGAAAGGTGAAGGGTGGAGTCATCAGCGTATGAGTGGATAGGGTTAGATGTACAGCTTAGAAGATCATTGATGAATAAAAGGAAGAGAGTTGGTGATAGGACAGAGCCCTGAGGAACACCACTGTTGATAGATCTAGGAGAAGAACGATGGCCGTCTACGACAGCGGCTATAGAACGACCAGAAAGGAAGCTAGCGATGAAGGCACAGATAGAAGGATAGAAACCGTAGGAGGGCAGTTTGGAAATTAAAGATTTATGCCAGACTCGATCGAAAGCCTTTGAGATGTCAAGTGCAATGGCAAAGCTTTCGCCAAAGTCCCGAAAGGAGGATGACCAGGAGTCTGAAAGGTAGGTGAGAAGATTGCCAGTGGAGCGTCCCTGACGGAACCCATACTGACGATCGGAAAGAAGGTTGTGATAGGAAAGATGCCTTAAAATTTTTTTTTATTAAGAATTGACTCGAAAACTTTTGAAATACAGGACGTTAAAGCAATTGGACGATAGTTGGAGGGTTGGGAGTGGTCACCCTTCTTTGGGACTGGCTGAATGAGAGCAAACTTCCAGCAAGAAGGAAAGGTACAAGTTGACAGACAAAGGCGAAATAGTTTGCCTAGGCAGGGTGTAAGCACAGAAGCACAGTTTTTGAGAACAACAGGAGGGACCCCATCAGGCCCATATGCCTTGTTAGTACTGAGGCCAGTAATGGCAGAAAATACATCAACTGAAGAAATTTTAATGTCAGCCATGAGGAAGTCAGAGGGGGGAAGTGATGGAGGAACAGCACCGGAATCGTCTAAGGTGGAATTGGAGGAGAAAGTTCTGTGCAAAGAGATCTGCTTTATCAGTAGAAGAAATAGCTACAGAACCATCAGAGTAGAAAAGAGGAGGGAAGGATGATGAGGTAAAGTTGTTAGAAAGATTTTTGGCAAGGTGCCAGAAGGAGCGGGAAGAATTCGAGTTGGAGAGTTGAGAGCATTTAGTATGGATGAAATTATTTTTAGTTGAGCGAAGAACAGACTTAGCACGATTCCGGGCAGAAACGTAAAGATTATGTGATTCAGGGGTGGGTTGGCTCAGGTACCTTTTTGTAGGCCTTCTCCTTGTTGCGGACAGCATTAGAACAAGCGTGATTAAACCAAGGCTTTCTTGCGTTAGTCAAAGGATATGAGAAAGGAATGTATGCTTCCATGCCCGAGAGAATAACCTCCGTAATGCGCAAGGCACACTCAGATGGCTCACGGCCATGGAAGCAATAATCATTCCAGGGAAATCAAAGAAGTACTGCCTGAGGGCCTCCCAGTCCGCAGCTCCAAAATGCCAGAGACGACGTTTCCCTGGAGGGTCCGCAGGCCGTACTGGAGCGATAGGACAGGTTAAGGTAATAAGGTTGTGATCGGAGGAGCCCAACGGAGAGAAAAGATTAACAGAGTAAGCAGAAGGATTAGTTGTGAGGAAGAGGTCAAGTATGTTGGAGCTCTCTCCAAGGCGGTCAGGGATACGGGTAGGGTGCTGTACAAGCTGCTCTAGGTCATTAAGGATAGAAAAGATGTAGGCTTGTTCACCAGGTGGATCCGTGAAAGGAGAGGAGAGCCAAAGGTGGTGGTGAACATTGAAATCTCCAAGAATGGAGATTTCAGAGAAAGGAGAAATGGACAGAATGTGTTCCATCGTAGAAGTAAGATAGTCAAAGAATTTTTGATAGTCAGTAGAATTGGGGGATAAGTAAACAGCACAGATATATTTAGTCAGAGAATGACAGGAAAGCCGAAGCCAGAGAGTGGAGAATTCAGAAGAATCAAGTTCAGGAACACGAGAGCAAGATATGTCGTTGCGTATGTATACACAACAGCCACCTTTGGCTTTGAAATGAGTATAGAGAAAGTAGGAGGATACAGAAAAGGGTTTGCTGTCAGTTGCCTCAGACAGCTGAGTCTCCGTTAGAAAAAGAAGGTGAGGTTTAGAGGAGGAGAGGTGGTGCTCAACAGAGCGAAAGTTAGATGAAAGGCCGCGAATGTTGCAGAAATGAAGAAGAAGAGAGTCAGACAGTGGTTCCAGGCACCTCGAGTCGTCACCGGGAGAGGGGCAGATGGCGGGGGCATTTATGGTCCCCCCCCCCCCCTGGGGACTCCGAGGCTGGGTGAATTGACGCCATTTTGGTGAATTTTGAATAGGAAGTGTAGTGTGTACTGTGCATGTAGTTTGGTGAAGATAGATAGAGAAATTTGTACTGGAGAGCATGCTGGCCTACTCTCTGTGTAACTGAGACAATGAAAAAGTTCAGCAAAGGGGGATGGTCAGGAACTAGTCCTGAGGGCTGATGAAACGGGAGCTCCACAAACCCAGGAACAACAGCCACTTACACAAATTTCTAATAACCATTTTCCCCAAACCTCCACAAGCCACTCAGTCATCAACAATTACGACCATCATTATACACAATTTCACCCACACCCTTAACCCTCTCGATCCCATGGTGTCTCAATCTTATCCTTGCTGTCTCCTTACGATTTTCTTGAGGTTAGAGGGTCTTGTAATGAAGGGATTAATGAAGGCTTTTATCTCATCTCTCCATTTCGAAAACTCAATCCTTAAGCTGAATGAAACCGTCGACAGCAAGGAAAAAAATGCGTAACAATGCGTAACCATATAAAGCGGCTTTACATATGGAAGACATGTAGCAAGGGTAGTAAAGGGATAAACGAATGCTACCCCTATCCTCTTCATTTCGAAAAGCCTATCGAGAGAGAGCAGGAATGAAAGAAAAGGTCCAAAAAAATACAAGAATTACACAGGTCCTCGGGCTGTAAAGATTAACCCCCAACACTGGCCACCAACAGCGATTCTAATTATTTTCCAATCTACCACTAATTCCACCAACAACGACGGTAGCGCTATCATAAACACAATTTCCCGGAACACCCTTTACAGTGCCAGACCATTAACATTACCAACACTGCTACTTCCATCGGCTGACATACCATCATTATCCTTGCCAATATTCTCACAACAGCAATCATCTCTACTTCATCTCAGTCGTTACTATTACAATTAAAATAATTTTCATCACCCCTTAAAATCGTTAATTATACACAAACTATCATCAGCATCACTTATACTATCACCACTCGTTAATTATACACATACCATCATCATCACTTATTAGTCCACCACTCCCACCCCAGCACTATAATCAGCTCAAACCATCCTCTTCACCCCCGAGAGAAACAACACTATTCGTACCTTCACCACTCTCACCATCCCCGCTTCTACCATCATCACAACTCCCACCATCATCCCTAACTAACCTCATCATCACCAACTGCACCAGCACAAGGCTACACACACTTTCACCACCACCACCACCGCCATTATCACAACTCTCAGCACCACCCCCACACCCTCACCTCACCTCACATAACCATACCACAACACTAATCACTCATCACCAATTTTACCACCATCAGTCTCATCATCTTTAAACAAATATCACCACCTCCATCACTACTGCTATGTTCACCACTCAACACCACTACCATTCCCATTATCACCATATCAGTAAAAACTCCTAACATCACCATTCATACATTTCCACCATCGCCTTTCCTAAAATCACCACCACTTTCACCACCATAAACAACACGCATCTACCACTACCATCTCTAAAATTTCCTTTGTTTCATCCTTACTCTCACCATCACTTTGTCTCACCACCAATATCATCACCAACACACCCTTGTCACCATCGCCACCACTTCACCATCACTTTTACTACTTTGTCTTTACCACCACCAGCATTAACACCAATTCAGTAACCCCAACCATAATACCCTACCAATACCAACCCAACACCAACCTCCAACACTAAAACCACCCCACGCTTACTCCTACACCACTCTCCTGTCCCTACCACACAACTCCCCAACCAGACAACACCCCCCCAACCTCGCCAACCCAACTCCCACAGCTAAAACCGCCCTCACTCTCAAAGCTAAAATCACTCCAACTCCCACAGCTAACATCAACCCACCTCCCACACCTAAAAACACCCATCTCCCACAGCTAAAACCATCCCAACTCCCACAACTAAAAATCACCCCATCTCCCACAGCTAAAACCACACCAACTCCCACAGCTAAAATCAACCCAACTCCCACAGCTTAAACCACCCATCTCCCACAGCTAAAACCACCCCAACTCCCTTACTCCCCACCTTAGCGCCATAATCAGGCTCTCCCCTCCCCATCCTTGCCAGCACCATCACCTTAAACGATGCCGTAATCTAATCTGGCCCCCCTACCATCAACTCCTGCCCGGGAATGGTGGCCACGGCAACCTAATGGAGGACTATGGCACCCCGGAAGGAAGGAGCCACGCGGAAAAGGGGAGGAAAGCGAGGAAAATAGAAAGCAATGAAGTAAAAGGAGAAAATGTAAGAAAGAAAATAAATAAAACGAAAGTGGACTACGGCATCCAGAAAGGAGGCACGAATAAATGGAAGAAAACAGAAAACAGCGAAGCATCCGAGTAAAGAGAAAATGTGACACAGAAAAAAAAGTAAAAGAAGGGAAGCTTATGAAGGTGAATTGCACCCGGAAGGAACCACCCAGGAGGGGGGTATAAAAAGGTAGAAAAAGAAAAAAAACTAGAAATATGCATACATACAGACAAATGAACATACAAAAAAAGAAGAACAAACTCATTAACACAAAATGCAAAAACAAAAAAGAAAAAAAATTACAATAAGAAACACCACTTCATCATCTCAACATGAACTTAACTAATCCCCACTATAACAATCAACCTGCTACCCCTACCATACATAAACCCTACCACTACCCCTTAAAAAAAAACTTACTCCACTGCAATAACCATCCCCTACCATTACCGCTCCGACACCCTACTCCTACCACTACAAAACCCCCACCCTTACTACCATGATCATCCCATACTCTTCCCCTCCTTGGCAACACCTTCACTTTAACAACCTGCCTCCGTGACACCCACACCACCTCACCATTCCAACAACACTGCCACTACTAAAACAATCCCCACCACCCCTTTCACCAACCACTACCACTACCAAAACCACCTCTCTACCATTACCACTACAACACCCCACACCCCCACCACCACTGCCATAATCACCCCCTGCCCCAACTACAACAATTACCACTACAACATCCCCTAACACCACTACCACTACCAAAACCACCCCTCTGCCCTACTTCACCCCTACCCCTCACCCTCCCCATCACCACCGCCATATCACCCCTACCTCGCCCATCCGCGCCACCACCATCACCTTAAATGACACTGTAATCTAATCTGGGATCCCCTACCATCAACTGGAGGTGAGGGCAGGCTAGTGAGGAGCTGGATATGTTACCTAGGAAAGAAACACGCGGAAAAAGGAAGGTAAGAAAGAAACAGAATATAACAGAGACAGAAAAAAAGGAAGGAAAGAAAATAGAAAATAAAAAAGACAGAAAAAAAGAAGGAAAAAAGAAAACAGAAAATAATAAAGAAGCAGAAAAAAGGAGGGAAAGAAGAAAATGGATATAAAGACAAAAAGGGAAGAAAGAAGAAAACAGAAAATAATAAACTCAGAAAATGGAGGAAAACGGAAAATAAAAAGGACGCAGAAAAAAGGGAGGAAAAGAAGAAAATGGCAAATATTCAAGAGATACACATAGAAATAGAGGAAACGGAAGAAGAAAAAATGTGTGCAATGAAAATATAAAAGAAAAAAAAGGGAAACGAAAGCCTGGAGGTTAATTGAAGACTGCCAAGGGGGACAGGGGGAATGACACAGAAAAAGGGAGAAAAAAAGAGGGAGAAAATGGAAGGAAATAAAAAAATAATGGAATACAGAGAAAATATAAAAAAGAAAATACTCGAAAGGCGACGAAAGAGCGGAAGCTAATGCCGGAACGGGGAGAAATAGCAGGAAACAGACGATACTGAAGAACAAAAACAAGTAAAAAAAATCGTAAGAAGGTGAAAGAAAGGCGACTAATGGAGGAGCAGGGCACTGGGGGGGAGGCAGACAGAAAGAGAGGATTACGGAGGAAGGAGCAAAATAATGAAGTATGTATATATATAAAGGCGAAATTTAAAAAAGAAAAAATGGCCAAAGAGGAGAAGGAAAAAATATGAACATGAAAATAAGGCGAAACAGGGGAAGGAAAAATATGGAAAAAAAGCAAAAGCGGGGAATGTAAAATTATGAAAAAAGGAAATAACGCGAAAGAAGGTAAAAAATATACGAAAAGAAAATTAGGAAAAAGGGGAGAAGGTAAATATGAAAAAGAAAATACGGCGAAAGAGGGGAAGGTAAAAATATGAAAAAGAAAAGGCGAAAGAGGGGAAGGTAAAAATATGAAAAAGAAAATTAGGCAAAGGAAAGGACGCCAGAAAATATGGTAAAGAATATAGGGTAAAAGAAGGGAAAATAGAAAAAAAAATGACGAAAGAGAGGAAGGTTAGGGGAGGACCAGAGCACCTCAGAAGGAAGAAGGCAGGCAGGAAATGAGAAAAAGAAAAAATTACGATAGCGACGGAAAATGGAGGGAAAGAAAAAAATATGATTATGGAGGAAATGGAAGAAAGCAGAAAACAATGAGGAAAAATTCAGGAAAAGGAAGAAAATACAAAATAATGAATAAAAGTGGAGGGAAAGGAAGAAAAGATAATAATGAAGAAAAATGGTAGGAATGAAAGAAAACAAAAAACAGTGATGAAAACTGAAGGAAAAGGAAGAAAACTGAAAATAATGAAGCTCAGAAAAACTATGAAAAAGAATATATGAGAGCGAAAGAAGGTGGTCTTGTGGAGGATTATGGCACCGGAGGAAGAAACCCGCACAAAAGAGGGATGAAAAAAGAAAAGAAAAAAGAAAAAGAAATACATAATGGAAGGTGAAACAATGTACAATAACAAATAATGGGGAAAAAAGCTGAAAGGTCAAAAGGAGGAAAATAAACAAAAACGAAAAAAAACGAGGAGAAAGAGAGGCAATTAAAATATATTAACATGGTACCAACGGAATATGCAAAAAAAAAAAAAAAAAAAAAAAAAGTGAATGAAAAAAACAAATGAGAAACACGAAAAAATCCGAAAATTAAGATACACCGAAGAAAAGGACACCATGAACACTAAAAATAAAGTGAATAAAATGAAAACAAAGAGAAGATGTGAAAGTAAAAATCGATAGGTCCATCAGAAAAACATAAGTAAAAAAAATACCAAGAAAATATATACAACATGAAGGTATAACAAAAAATAAAGAAAATAAACATGAAAGAAAAATATACGAAAGGTAAAGTTAAAAAAAAAAAAGTCCAGAACCACGTTTTAGTCAATAAACAAAACCTGCAAATATTAAAAAGGCAAATCAAACGATAACAAACGCAGAGGGGCAGACAAATCAGCAAACAACCAAACAGATACGAATAAGAATGGAGGGAAAGAGCCGAGAAAGAAAAGGAAAAAAAAAAAAAAGAGACATGGAAAGAAAAGAACCGGGTGGAAAAAAAAAAAAGACGCAGTGGTTTCCGATGTCCGATTTTCAAGGGAAATTCACCAACCTCGTCGTTCTGAATCGACAAATCTAAAATGAGGGTGGAAATCGACCTCTCCCACTTTATTCCTTCCAGTCTCTATAAATCTGATGGGGAGTACGAGTGAGTAGGAGTGAAGGGTTCCTATTTTTACACTCCCTTCCCTTCGCACTTACACTCCATTTCCTTCACATTTACACTCTCTCTCCTTCAAACTTACACTCCTTTTCCTTCACATTTACACTCTCTTTCTTTCATATCTACACTCCCTTCCCTTCACCTTTACCTCCCTTTCCTTCACATTTACCCTCTTTCACTTCATATGTATGCGTCCTACCCTTCGCATTTACACTCCCTTCCCTTCACTTTTACCTCCCTTTCCTTCACATTTACCTTCCTTCCCTTCTTAATTACACTTCCTTCCCTTCGCATTTACACTCCCCTCCCTTCATATTTACACTTTCTTTCCTTCACATTTACACTTCCTTTCCTTCACATTTACCCTCCCTTTCTTTCACATTTGCACTCCCTTTTCCTTCACATTTACACTCCCTATCCGTCACACGCGCACACACGGACAAGTACTACACACACACACACACACACACACACACACACACACACACACGCACGCACGCACGCGCGCGTGCATAAAAACACAAGCACACACAACACACACAGAAATCCAACAACGCAAAATAGACGTAAACACAGGCTTAGCACGCACACAAACACACACTATATACACAGACATAACACGCACACACTCGCCCAACCACCCACCAGCCACCCCTTCTTCCTCTCTTCCAACCCACCTCACCCTTACACCCCTCCACACCCCTGATCTTTCCCCTCTGTCCCACTTCCAACCCACCCTACCCTCACACCCCTCCACACCCCTACTCTCTCTCTCCTCTGTCTCTCTTCCAACCCGACCCCACCCTCACCCTCCCACCCCTATTCCCCCACTTTCCTCCACCCCACACAAAATCCATGTAATTAAGACACCAGAATGCTCCCGCCTCCCCAATCTTACACCTTTAATGGAAATGGAACACAGGGGTGGGGAGCGAAGGACAAAATTCAGCCCGTAAAAGAATTAGATTAAACGCGAACAGGGTGAACTAAGTGGAAAAAGAAACATTAAAATACACACAGTCCTGTCTTAAATAGTTTCCCTCATGATAAATAAAATCTTGGGAAGGCAGACAGAATAAAAAAAGAAAGAAAAAAGACGTCATTGTACTGAATATATCACATGAGTAGGGAGCAGAGGGCAAACTTTACGTGTAGTAGAAGTAGATTAAGTAGATTAAACTGGAATATCGTAAGCCAGATGGAGGAATACTAAAATCTTAAGCCAGCAGCAAGAATCAGACAAGACAGAGGTTAATGGAAAAGGAAACGGTGTGAAAAGAGACGTAAAAAAATATTCTGGTGTTAAAGAATTAATCATGAATAAGGTGACCATGAGGGCGGAAGGAAAATATATAGGATGAACTAATGAAAATGAAACGGTGTGTGTGTGTGTGTGTGTGTGTGTGTGTGTGTGTGTGTGTGTGTGTGTGTGTGTGTGTGTGTGTGTGTGTGTGTGTGTGTGTGTGTGTGTGTGTGTGTGTGTGTGTGTGTGTGTGTGTGTGTGTGTGTGTGTGTGTGTGTGTGTGTGTGTGTGTGTGTGTGTGTGTGTGTGTGTGTGTGTGTGTGTGTGTGTGTGTGTGTGTGTGTGTGTGTGTGTGTGTGTGTGTGTGTGTGTGTGTGTGTGTGTGTGTGTGTGTGTGTGTGTGTGTGTGTGTGTGTGTGTGTGTGTGTGTGTGTGTGTGTGTGTGTGTGTGTGTGTGTGTGTGTGTGTGTGTGTGTGTGTGTGTGTGTGTGTGTGTGTGTGTGTGTGTGTGTGTGTGTGTGTGTGTGTGTGTGTGTGTGTGTGTGTGGGTGTGTGTGTGTGTGTGTGTGTGTGTGTGTGTGTGTGTGTGTGTGTGTGTGTGTGTGTGTGTGTGTGTGTGTGTGTGTGTGTGTGTGTGTGTGTGTGTGTGTGTGTGTGTGTGTGTGTATTCCGGAAGTCAATAATAACACTAAAGATAAAATGACAAGCGGAAATGTCAGTATCGAGCGAAAATAGTCACTGATGGAGCCATGACACTGGAGATTAAAGAGGAAAAGGTTAATGAAATGAAACCCAAACCGATACACCAAACTGATAAGAAACGGGGGTAAAAACATCATGAGAGAGAGAGAGAGAGAGAGAGAGAGAGAGAGAGAGAGAGAGAGAAATTCACAGGGAACGAAAAATACGGAATGCCTGCCAGATTAAAAGCAAAATCGTTGAAATATGAGCAGGAGCGGAAAGGCATTAGCAAAATTACCAATGACAATAATAATAATAATAATAATAATAATAATAAAGGTAACAATTACAATAAAGGTAGGGGTTGTAAAGAGGAGAAAAGAATGAAGAAGGTGAAGAGAAGAATAGGAGGAGGAAAGAAGCGAATAAAATGGAAAAGAGGGGAGAGAAGGAAGCATGGAAGGAAGAAGTACCGCAGAAGAATGTGTGTAGATGAAGAGAATATAGATGCAAATGAAACAGAACATATGGAAGAATGAGGGAGACGATACGAGAGAGAGGTGGAAGGAGAGAATGAAGGAGTGGAAGAAGAATATAAAGAGATGGAAGAATGGAATCCAGATGAGGAAGAAAATAATGATGAAGAAATGAAAGGTAGAAAGAGTAAAAAATCAGGAAGTATGGAATCACGCCAAGAGTAGCTCCAGGCATATGGCGGTAAGGAAGAGGAGGAAGAGAATGAGGGAATGGAAAAGGAATGTAAAGAAACTGAAGTATGATATGAAGAGGAGAAGAGAATGAAGGAACCGAAGGATAAAAAGAGGAAGAAGTAAAGAAAGATGAGAAGGAAGAGAAGAATGAAGCAAATGAAGATATAAAAGGATGCAATTACGGAGTGATGAGGAGGGAAAAGATAATTAAGGAATGGAAGAAAACAAATAAGTGGATGTATGGAATGAAGAGGAAAGAAGCGGTCGATGAAGAGAATGAGGAAATGGAGGAAGAATATAACGGGATGGAAATATGGAATGACGAGCAAAGATGAGGTAGAAGAAAAAAAAATGAAGGAATGGAAGAATATATGAAATATAGACCGAAGTGGAAAGAAAGCTGGAAGAAGAGAATGAAGGAATGGAAGGAGAGCATGAAGAGGTGGAAGGATGGAATGAAAAGGGAAAGAGAGTGGAAGAACAGAAGGAAGGAATGGAAGGAGAGCATGAACAGGTGGAAGGATGGAATGAAAAGGAAAAGAGAGTGGAAGAACAGAAGGAAGGAATGGAAGGAGAGCGTAAAGAGGAGGAAGGATGGAATGAAAAGGAAAAGAGAGTAGAAGTACAGAATGAAGGAATGGAAGGAGAGCATAAAATGGAGGAAGGATGGAATGAAGAGGAGAGACGAGGTGGAAGAAGAGAATGAGGGAGTGGAAGACGAGTATAAAGAGGTGGAAGGATGAAATGGAGAGGAAAGAGGTGGAAGAAGAGAATGAAGGAATGGAAGGAGAGCATAAAAAGGAGGATGGATGGAATGAAGAGGAAAGAGGAGGTGGAAGAAGAGAATGAGGGAGTGGAAGACGAGCATAAAGAGGTGGAAGGAAGGAATGAGGAGGGGAACATAATACGGTGCTGGTGGAGGGATAATAGTACTGTGAGCTGAGCATACAGGAAATAGTGACGGAAGTCTGAATGGCGGTGCAGTCACAGTGTTCACCCTACCACTGCCATTTCCACCCCGCCACCGCCTACCACTACCACCCACCCACCCCGACTACTACCACTACCACCACCATCACTACTTCGCACATCACCACTACCACAACCGGCAACTACCATGACTTCCACCACTACTGCCATCATCTTCACTACCACAAACAGCAACACCATCCCCGCTGCCATTACCACTGCTGTTATTACCATCACCACAACCACCACCACCACCACTACTACTGCCAGCATCACCAGTACCACAACCAGTAACACCATCTCCGCTACCATCACCACCACTACTACTACTATTATTAACAACCACCACCACCACTACTGCCACTGCCCTCAAAGCCAAAAGGTTAAGATCGTTCTCTCACATAAACACTCTCATACTTTACCTCTCCACTTCTTTCTCGGTCTCCCTCTCCTTATCCTCCCTTACCTGAAAAAGAACAACATATTACACTCCACTCCCATAAAAACCCACTCAACCAGGTCACACAGCCAACGCCAACGGTTAATAGAATCAGTAATACCACCACTGACCCCAAACTGGCCACACTCACCAGGTATTACCCTTAACAGTCGATGGGTCGGTAAAAGGTAGGTAGGGGACTAAAACACAGCGACAGGGTTTTATCTGCAAGTCTACAATACTGAAAGTCAGGAGAGTAGATGGGGCTGATCTTTAGGGCATAACTCCTTTTAGCATTTTTTTTTTTTTTACATGCTGGTAGGTTTTGTGGGAGACCTGTATATATTGTTTTAACTATATTCAAATTCACAAACTACTGTATTCTCTGACCCTGTCTGGGATCGCTCTCACTTCTTTTCCTATAGCAGTCCACTGTCCTATCTACTCCCTCATCACATACTTATATACATTCAATCTGAAAGCCATCCCTCCAGCATCTCATTCTTTAATTTTTATTTTGGGTCAAGATACTAAACATACATACATGAATGCACACGACAACCCCACACAGACGCGCACACACACCAACGAATCAAAACAATCCGCGCGGCAAGCATAACATTCACCTGCTGCAGCCACAACTCCAACCTTGGCTACCGGCATCAAGGCTGGCGGCAGACTGTCACGAAGCCTCTTACTTACCACACAGTAAAGCCACCATCAACCACACATTTAGCACTATACGAACTTAAACTCCTGGCCCAGTAGTTTTATAATCTTACTCGTGCTTCCTCTCTCTACACTTTTATCCATATATACGTCTACCACTTTCCTTATCAATTATTCATTCTGATTCCACTTCCTACACACTTATCCACGTATGATTCTTATATCGTTATCATTTTTCTCCACCCTGTTCCTTAACCCAGATATATACATTTTTATTCCCTTTAAAACGCTTACATGTTTTTAGATTGTTTCCTTTCACACTACCACCTTTCTCAGTCATTATCTCTTCATTCATGCTAACTAAAATAACTCCATCCTCAACAATGCACCTCATGAACCCACTCCTATCCTCAGCCATCCTCCACACTCCCTTCACGCACGCACCCATCCCTTCCCACTCCCTCTAGCTCGGACATTCATCCATATCCTCACCTTCCCTCCACACTCCTTCCAACCCAAACACCCATCCCTATCCTCATCTTCACGCATCCACACCTATCCTCACGTTCATTCACCCATTCCTCACCACTCTGTCTCACGCACCCATTCCTCCCCACTCCTTCCACGTAATGCATCTATCCCAATCCTTATCATCACTCACCCATCTCTCCCCACTCCCTTCACCTCACACACCCATCCCTATCCTCGCCTTCACTCACCCGTGCCTCCCTACTCCCCTCCACCTCACGCCAAGGCCTCACGCATTCCGGAAACGTAAAGAAAGGCAAGCCACGGTATTCTATTCACCGCTTCCCCAAATCAACCTCTCTCTGTATCCTTTCGCTTCCACTTCCGCCGACAAGCACCACCAGCGCGAGTACTACCATCAATATGCGAAAGTATAAACACTATAAGACTGGAATTATCGTTACAGTGTTGAAGGGACGATGTTTATTTTTTTCCTTTTCTTCCCCCGCTGCCCATATTCAACTCTGGAATGGCTCTGCGTCCTGAAGAAGCGTGTGAAGGCTATACTGGCCCTATCTCCGGTTTTTAATATTTCCGGTACTGAACAGTCGTCTCAAAGCAACAGGAACAAACTATGAGAAAAAAATTGTCGGGCTACAAAGGTTAAAAGACTTGGGAGGGGGGAGGGGAGTTTATAATACAGGTTACGGAAAAAAACAAACCCAAGGCCTAATTCTATCCAAAGCTTATAGGGTCTCTGTTGTCTAAGGCAGAGAGAGTTACCTGCACAACAGACTACCGTAGTTAGGACAGCCAGCCACCCGTGCCCTGTCCACCCATCCATTCATCAACACAGAATTTACCTTGCACAGCCGCCACACACACACACGGCTGTATTCCCATCAGCTTCGATAACTCCCACGCTTACTCTTCTTCACCGACTTAAACTGCATCCTAATCTGCACTAGATTTTCTCGGTCCCTTCAACCCTACGATGTATTTTAAAGGTTTATACTTGCTATCGTTAGATGTTTTTATTCAGCTTGTGGGAGACCTCTTGTGGGGAAGGATTAATGAAGGCTGTATCTCACCTCTCCAGCCCTTAAAGCCTCTCCTGAGCTAAGAAAAATACTGTGGAAAGAAAATAAAATACTGACACGTTTTTCCATTAGATCAGGGAGGTGAATAGAAGGGTGTCTTATCCTGAAATAAAAAGATAAAGATGTGCTGGGAGTCTACTAGGCCAAAGAGAAATACGGCTCACAGTCTACCTACTTCAGCACTTTTATACTCTCACTACACTCATCTCTCACATACATACATACAGACAGACATTCTCTCTCTCTCTCAATGGCCTAGTGACTCATACATCATCAATACGGCCACGACCCCAGCCCTACACCCATCCTACCATTCATAAACCAACTCCACCTACCATCTGCTACCATCACATTTATCACTCACACTCTCTCTCTCTCTCTCTCTCTCTCTCTCTCTCTCTCATTCCTTCGCTGCGAGATCTTTTCTAAACTGAATTAAATCGTCTGATGGTAAAAATAATAAACTGTAATGTAATGTAAGGTAATCGTAATGTATGGGACAACGACAGCCAACTCCACTACAGACGTCTCTCCAATAGTAAATACAATCGTCTGACGGTACGAACAATAAAAAATAAAAGAAAATCATCCTGAAGAAGATAGTGGTGCAGTTACCTATACGCGTGATTACAACAATATTTGTATTATTATTATTATTTTTTTTTTTACTTTTTTTCTTCACTTCTTCCAACCAAGTATTCATCTTTTCTCTCACAAATATACAAATTATTACTTCCATTCCCCCGTCCAATCCCTCACAGACCTCATTCCTTAAGCCTTTTCAGTCATCTTCCTTACGAATTTTGCAGAACACATCTACTTCTATAATCGAGATTTCATCACTCCCTGCTACTGAAGGCCGTATTCTAAGTGACTGGGGATTTCGTAACGCCTCTTCCAGAGCGATTTATTCTGCAAATTTAAACATACCTCATTATATTCTTCTATATTACTGATGCAGAAAACAAGAACATAAAAATGATATCAATACCATAACAGAATGCTGTTTTATATGCAAAGTAAATCGCTGAGGAAGAGGAGCTACGAAGCCTCTCATGGCACTCAGAGCACGACCCTGTAATCCTCCTCCTCACACCTCCACCCTCTCCCCTCCCACCTGCACACAAACACCCACACACAACCCCTCCCTTCCTCCCTCTCTCTCCCATGGCCTCCTCCCCCGTGCCTCCCTTGTATATGCTTAATGCGCCTTCATAATCGTGGACTCACCAGCTCCCTACCAGTGCAGCTCTGAAACTCACACCTCCACTCACTCGCCTCCCACCATCACACAACTCTCTCTCTCTCTTAAATTATCAAGGCACCTTTGTAATCGTGGACCTATTCCAACCACTGCAGCCTTGACTCTTACACACCTCTATCCATTCCCTCTCGCACCTACACCCAACTCGCCTACGCACAACCCACTCCTTCCCTCCATGATCTTCCCTTTTCAGCCCCTTATTCCCCCATATTTTTTAATTCATCTTCGTGACCATCAACTCCCAACCATGAAATATATACCTCCACCCATTCTCCCACCCCCCCACCTGAATGTAACAGTCCTACACACAGCCGCCTCCTCGACGTTCCTCCCTTGTCCCCCTCCCTCACATTTCAATACCCCCTTGCACTCGTGACATCAACAACGCCCTATCAGCAGAGTCCTGAAACTTACACCTTTACACACTCTCCCTCTCACCTGCTATCAAAACTCCAACACACAACCCCACCCGTCTGCACACTACACTTTTATACACGACCTACTCCCTCCTTTCATGTGCCTCCTTCCTTCCGCTCTTCATTCCCCCCTTCATGCATTAATAGTGCATCTTTGTTATCAAAGACTCACTAACTGTATTCACCTCTGCTGCCCTGAATCTCATACCTCCACCCATTCTTCCATCTTCCTAGTAACAACACTCCCACACAACCTCAATGCTGTTCCTTTGTTGTGCCCCTCCCTCACACATTCTTAAACTCCTTCTATTCAGTGACGTCACATAATTTAACTAGAAAGCACTTCGAAAGCGCATACCTTCGTCAATGTTAGTGCCACTAAAAAGGATCCGGATCAGGATCTTTGGAGATATTGTGTGGAATGCACAAGATGCGGATCCGTCCCAAAATTTAATTTTGAAAAGGACCTCTAGTAAGGAAAAGGTCAATGAAGGTGGTATCTAATCCCACCATATCGAAGTCGTCTCATAAACTGAATAGAGTCGTCTTGAGATCTCTACAACTGTCTAAAAAAAAATAGGTATGTTACCGGAGTGAAAGAAGTTCATGCAATTTCATTAATAAGAAGAACTCACCCACTCCCTTTTCCACGTCAGTCATGAAATCACACACACACACACACACACACACACACACACTCCACACAAGTCTCCCGTCCCCTCCTCTACCTGTACAAACACGCACGCAATCATCTTCCTCACTACAGTCTTCCTCTTCCTCCTCCTCGCCCACGCACCCGCTCTCCATGTGTTTGCCTGAGTCTTCTTCCCTCTCGTCTCGCTCACCCTCTCCACCAACCCCGTTTTCTCGCTCCTAAAGACGCCTGACACAACCTCACGCAACCTCCTTCCCCTCCACCTCTCCCCCTCAACCCAATCCCGCATACTTAACCCTGCCCATCCGGTGAAGTATTTTTATCTTTTATTCTTGCTACTTCCAGACGATTTTTTTCAACTCTGGTACCGAAGAGTTAATGAAGACTCTATACAACCCCTCCTACGGATAAGGTCGTCTGAAGGTAGCAAGAATAAGGTGAAGTAAGACATCACCGTAGTGACGAGGTTAACACAGCTTCCCACATAAGTCCCTACTCAATTCAACAAAGCCATCAGGGGGTAGCAAGAATAAAATGAAAATCAGGTCATCCCAGTGAGGGAGTTACCACAGCCTCCTAACACCCTTACACAAGCAACCCCTCTCCACCCGCCCTTCTCATCCTCTCACACACTAAATTCCCACGTGTTTCCCCTCACTCACCCCGCCCACTTCACAAAACAATCCATTCAGCTTTCCCACACTCGTTCGCCATGCGTTCCCTCCCACTCCTTTTACGCCACTCATCTGTCCTCTCGCCACTCAACAACACAACAACGCACCCAGTTTATTTGTGACCCACCCACACGCCCCTGTAACCATATCCCCACTCACACGACATCCACTTCCCACGTACTCCACTTCCCGACGCAATAGCCCCACTAACTATACTATCCACAGCAACCCACCTTCATACTCACTTCACCCACTTCCTACACCATCCCATTTCCACACACCCACTTTTTCTTCACCCACTTACATCAACCCGCCATCCTATCTACCCACAAAATCCCACCTACACACTTCTTCACCCACTTCCCACACCATTCCATCATTTCCGCCCATCCACCCCACCCCACCACCCAAACATTTACTCAATAACCCACTCAAACCACTGCAACATCCCTCCCCCCACATACTTCCACTGTCTCACCATCCCCATTCACCCTCCCACCCATCCACCCACTTTCCACGTGTCCCGCCCACGCCTTCCGCACTTCCCACAAGGGTGAATTATCTCGTTAGCAAGGCATTCGTGAGGACAGTGACCCGCCGGGCTTGCCTCATGGGGGCAGGGGTGTAAACACGCTAGTAAAATACGACACTCGACTTCTCTGAGGTTTTTCCGGTTCCGTGGCCTTTCATCTTGCCTGTCAACCACCTTCCATTTCTTGCTAACAAGTATAATATGCACGCAAACAGAGACACTCCCCCTCCCTCATTCCTCATCCCCTCTCTCTCTCTCTCTCTCTCTCTCTCTCTCTCTCTCTCTCTCTCTCTCTCTCTCTCGGGTCAAAAAGCTGCCACAACTAGAAACCAAGCAACACTCTAATGACCCACCAAGTGGCGCTAAGAGGCTCACACATTGGGAGCGTCAATTAGGGGCATCAGGCAAGTTAGGGCAGCCTTAAACTACGCTCCACGCAACACCACGGACGCTAACCACACCAACCAGTAAACAAGACTATCCGCCCCGTTACTAAGGTTACAGATACGCTTAATGGTCGCCGGAGTTATTCTTGCATTACTTTATTCATCCATATAAATAAATAAATAAATAAATAAAGATAATCAAAATCACCTTAATTCCTCCTACCTAAGGACGGGGTAAGGCTGAGTAAAGAAAGCAAAGAAGGAGAAAGCATGACTGATAGAGGGAGAAGTAAATAAAATAAAATTACACAGATAAAAGTAAAATAACAAAATATCAATAAAAAATGAAATCAAACCAAACCAAAACTCCAAATCAATATAATCTTCAGCCTCGAGAGGTTTTCCGTATGTTTTTCCGAATAATACCAAGAAAGATTTATTTCCTAAAGCTTTGTAGAGCCACTAGGATGGGGATATGCAAAGCGCTGTGGGGAGGAAGAAAGGCCTCAGGGGAATAAGGAAGATGATACCGGCACAAACAAAAGCTTCAGATCTTTCCCACAACACCCATACAAATTGCTTCCCTTTCCTTCCTCCCCTCCACTTGCTTCCTTTCTCCCTCCCTCACACTCCCTCCCTGACTCCCTTACACCTCCCCCCCCCACTCTCTCTCTCTTTCTCCATGCCCACAATCCCTCCTCCGTTTCTCTATTCCATCTCCACCCTCCTATCCACAAACTCTCTCTCCCACTTATCAAATCACTCCTTGACCATCCTAACCTATCCAATATCTGATCCACATTTTTACGCTCGATCCTCCACCCTTCTCCCCATCATCGATATTCTCCCCATAATCCCCTTATTCCATCAACGTCATCACTCTTTCTCTCTCTATTTTCTCGTCCTCCCCCTCTCTCTCTCCCTACACTGTTTTAATCTCCTTTCTTCTCTCCCCATCATCCTCCTCTCCCCGTTTACCCCTACCTCATCGCATCACTGACTATTCTTCTCGCTAACCAGCCATCCTCCATCCTTCTCAATATTCCTCCTCTCACCTCACAACCTAACCCTCCTTTTCACAAACCTCCCTTTCCTCTCTCCCGTCCCATAATTCTCCCTCACAGATCTATAACTCTCTCTCTCTCACAATGATCAATATTCCCTCCCTCATCAATCTTCATCCCTCTATGTTCTCATTCCTTTCCCTGTCCCATTCTGATCGTCTTTCTCAGATCCTGGTTTCTCTCTCTCTCTCTCTCTCTCTCTCTCTCACACACACACACACACACACACACACACACACACACACACACACACACACACACACACACACACAATTCCCCCACTAATCATGCCTGGTAACCTTCCCTGTCGATATCCACATCCCCCTCTCAATTCCCCACCACCCCCTCCCTAATCCATATTCCCCCCATTATCTCCTTTATGCTCCCCCCTAAATCAATCTTCCTCATTTTCTCCCTCTGCTCCTCAATGGCGGTCTCTCTCTCTCTCTCACTACTTTCTTTCAGTGACCTCCTCCCGCAACCTCATCACGCTCTCCCTCCCTGTTCCATATTCCCTCCATTATCTCCATCACTCCCCCCTCTAAAACAATCTTCCTCCTAGTACCCTCATTTCTCTCACCATCTTCCCTTCCCGACCCCCTCCTCCCTCACCATCATTTTTCCTTCCTTTGTTTTTGTTTCATACTCCTCTTTTTTATCACTCCATCTGTCTCTCCTCACTACTTCATATTCCTCTTCTTTACTCCTCCACCACATTCTCCCCTTCTCCTCCTTTCATATTCCTCTCCTTCATTCCTCCATCACAGACTCTCCTTCTCCTTCTTTCATATTCTTCTCTTTATCAGTCTCTCCTTCTCCTTGTTCTGTATGCCTCTATTGTACTCTACCACAGTTTCTTCTTGTTTTATATGCCTCACTTTTATTTCTCCATCATAACCTTTTCTTCCTGTTTCATATTCCTCTCTCTCTCTCTCTCTCTCTTTCCTCCATCACACACTCTCCTTACCCTAGATTCTTATTCCTCTCCTTCGTTAATTCCTCTAAATCAATCCTTCTAATTTTCTCTTTCTACTCCTCAATTCCCCTCTTCTCTCCTCAGCTGGTCATTCCTCCTCCACCTCCTTCCCTCTACCTTTTCCAGTTCTCTCTGTCTAAATAACCCTTTGCGTCTTCACATACCAAGAATTCTATGTTCATTTCCTTTGATTTAATCCTAACTTTAACACTTCATCTTTTACTCTTCCAGATATCAGCCTTTCTTATACCACTTCACCCATGCCAATCCCCCTCCCATCTCTCTCCCTACCATCTTTATTTTTCCCTGTGTGTGAGAAGAGAGAGAGAGAGAGAGAGAGAGAGAGAGAGAGAGAGAGAGAGAGAGAGAGACCAAAAGCCAAAACCCAGCAAAAAGTTGTCATTTCCAGGGAAAAATCCAACAAGAACGCCAAAATACATATCATTTAATTCTGTGATGGCTGGACAAATTGAGGTTAAAAGACTGGAGATCATAAAGCAGAAGCCTAAACAAGTATGATGAATACAGTTCCAGAGTTGACCAGATGTATACCAATCACCTACCCATTTCTTCCAACAACAATCATTTTATTTTCTTTCAATTACAATCATCAGTTTTAACGATTCCAATCTCAACTTCTCAATTTCTCTTTTTTTTTCTGTCTTCCTCCCCTCACTCTAACCTAATCGTCTTCCCTCCCATACTAATCCTTTCCGGCCATTTCTCTGAATCCTAAACTCAATTTTTCCTCCCCTCTCCCCATCTCAATCTTCATTAACTCCTCTCACCTACCTTCTTCTCTACTCATTCTACCTACACGCTCTCTAGTAAACACGATCTCCACTACAAGGACTTATGCTGCCCTACCTCACCCTATCAAACATTACTCTTACCGTCCATTCACCCTACATTCCCTCTCACCCCTCCTCTTATCCTACACACCATCCTTCCCACAAGCACCCCCACCCAACCCATATCATTTTCCCATCCAACAACCCCTCCTCCCCTTACACTCTCCTATCCCTCTTCACACTCACTATCCTTACATCCTACACCCCCTCCTCCCCTCAAACTCTCCCATCCAACCCTTGCTATTCCCTAAGCAGCACACTTCCTCCTCTCACCTCCCCGCAGCATCCTCTCACTCTACACCCCCGTCTCCCATCAAACACACCTTCCCCTTACCCTGTCCTTATTCCTCCTCCTTCTCCTCCTCCTCCCCCTTCTCCTCCCATCTCGCATCTCAACTATAAAACCTTACTGACTTCTTCCATCCCCATTAAGCTGGTCAATGTTTCCAAATCCAATTTCCACTTTTCTATTTATTTTTTCAATTTCTCTTCTATGTCTTTTTTTTTTTTTAATTCCATTTTACTTACCTCCCCTCGCCCAAATCTTCCCTCCCAACTTCCCTCACTTAATCCCTCCCTCCCTCCCTGCCTATCTTCTTCTCTCTTCCTCCTTCCTCTTGGCACTTAATTTTCTTCCTTCACTCTCACTCCCTCCGCCTTCCCTTGATCTTTCCCCCATCTTCTTTGATTTCACCGCTTCCCCCCCCCCTCTCTCTCTCTCTCGCTGTTCCCTTTAACCCTACTCTCCTCTCCACAATCTTCCCCTTTGATTCCCCCTCCATTTCGTGACCCCCCACTCTTCCTTTCCTCCTCCCTAAATCCTCCTTCCCTCCCTCTACCTTCCTACTCCTCATGTCTTGCTCACCACAACCCGTCTGGCTCCCTCCTATCCCTCCACTTATCTCCCACACTGTTCCCTCCCCCTCACACCACACTTCCCTTGTTCTTCCCTCCCATTTTTCCACCACAAACTTTCCGTCTCCCTCTCCCCATACTCACCTCTCATCCCTGCTGCTTCAGAAACTTTCCTCTCCCCTATCGTTCCCTCATTCTGTCCTCCCCTCATCCAAATCCTCCCTCCCTTCCCTCCAAAATTTCACTCCACCCGTAACACACCCCATTCCTACCCTCCTTCCACGTCTCCACCCCCCACCCTCCCATAATTCTTCCCTCCACTCTCTCCCTCATAAACTTTTCCCTTCCCTTTTCATTGTCCTTCCTTCCACATCTCTCCCACTCTGAACCCTCTCCCTTCCTCTTCATTAGTTCTTCCTCCCCACCTTACATTCTGAGTACTCCCCTCCTCCTCCCCTCTTGACTCCCCTTACCCTACTCTTCCTCACAAAAATCTACTTTCTTCTTCTCCTCTCACTCCCCCTATTTCGATCTCCCGTCCGCCTCCCCTCATTACCATCTTCACCTCCATTCTCTCTCCCCTCCTTTCTTCCTTCCCCCCTTCTACCCCCAAAGGTCTCTCTCTCTCTCTCTTCCTTAATTTTCTTCCCTCACTATCCTGTCCTTTTTCCTCCCTTTCTTCCCCAAACTCTCCCTCCCTCACCCTCCCTTTCTCCATCCGTAATTCTTTCCTTATTCCTTTCCTTCCTCCGTCCACATTCCCCTCCCCTTCCCCCCCGTCCCTTGGTCAGAGGCTCACTAACTTATCGATCCCCAGAGGAGCCACCATCAAGCAAGGCTGTGTGGCACTGAGCTTCTTCCTGTCCTAGCTCTAGTCTAACATTTCTGGACGTTTATTTGTGGATACGCTTATTTATTTGTTTATTTATTATTATTATTATTATTACTATGATGATGATTATAAGTAGTAGTAGTAGTATTTTTCTGTCCCTGCTTTAATTTCTGCTGATGCAAATATTCATAATCACTAGTATAGTACTATTATACTTTTACCATTACAGCAATAATTATACTACTTTTAATAACAAAAACAATAGTAAATTATCATTATTATTATTATTATTACTATTATTATTATCATTATTTTTATTTGTTGGTGATGATGGTGACAATGTTGGAGGTGGTGATCAATGTAGTGTTGCTAACAGTCGTGACGGTGGTGGCGGCGGCGAGAGATTGCATGGTGGAAATATACGCAGTAGAAGTAGTAGCAGTAGTAGTAATGGTGGTGGTGGTGGTGGTGGTGGTGGTGGTGGTGGTGGTGGTGGTGGTAATGGTGGTGCGGTCAATGAAGATAACCATGACACACAATAAAGCAATTAACTAACACTGCTCTCACTCTACTCTTAAGTGTCCAATTTACTGCCTCTCTCTCTCTCTACTTCCTTCAACCAGTATTTTCTTTTCTTCTATTCATCACTCATATTCCTCCACCCTATGTTCATACTGGTGATGGTAGTGATAATGGTGATGGCAATAGTGGTGGTAGTGATGGGGGTGGTTGTGATAGTGATGGTGGTAGTGGTGTGATAAACGAAGTAATGATAATAGTAATGATGGTAGTAATAGTGAACTAGAGGTATGGGTGGTGGTGAGTGGTGGAGGTGGTGGTGGTGGTGGTAATGTAATGATGGTAGTGTTTGTGGTGATGGGTCGTGGTGGTGGTAGTGCTGGTGATAATGTAACACTGGTACTGGTCGTAGTGGTAATGTAATACTGGTGATGGTGATAGTGGTGATAAATGTAGCACTGGAAGGTGGTAGTGGCGGTGGTGGTGGTGTCAGTGAAGATATACAAGACACACTATAAATCAACCAACACTGGCCTCCCTCTACTTTTAACAGTGTCCGTGTTACTAAGGTCTTCTCTCCCTTCGCGACTCTTTTATTCATTTAATTCTTCCATCTATCTACCTACAGTCAACTTCCATCCTTCCTTCAATCTATCTACAGTATCTATTCTCCCTTCACTCCCTCCTTCAGTCTATTTACGCTTCTCTATTCACCCTTCTTCTATTCCTCTTTGTTTTTATTATTTATTACCATTTTCTTTCATTCATTCATCATTTCTTTCTTACATTCATCTACTGTATAATGTTTCCTTGTCTTCTACACCTCACCTTCCCTCCCTCCCTTTCTCTGTCTACCTATCTATTATATCCATCTCTCCTCACTTTTTTCCATTCACTTTCCTTCCTTCCCTCCTTCCAAGCTCACTCCCATCGGCCCATCCATCCAACCACCCAACCATCCATTCATCCGTCTACCAATATTTATCTTTCTCTATTTCCATATATTTATCTGACTTGCTATCCATACGTCTATCCAACCCGCTTGTTTCTCTCAGGTCTTGCTTTGCTTTTTATCCTTACATCAAAGTCCCATTCCCGATACCAAACTCACTCTCAGCCCTCCTTCAATCTATCTATCTATCTATCTGTCAATCTGTAACATCCATCTATCTAACCAACCGTCCTCACATGTCTATACTTTTTCTATCCTCCTTCCAACCACCGGTCACTTTAATCCCCCCTTTACCCATTTCTCTATCTACCTTTCCGTGGTCACTTCCGCCTACACTTGCTATCCCTCCTTCCAAGTTTTACTCCCGCCAACACTACTTCATCAGCCCCCTGCCACCCTCCCTCCATTTCTGCCTCCCAACCTTCCTTCTCTCCAACCATCTCTTCCATCCATCCATCTACCTACCTGTCTATTCATCCGCCCATCTATCCAACCAACTCCCCTGATTCACGTATTCCTGTCCCTTATATCCCTCCTTCCCGGTTCCCTTCCCTTCTCCATTTCTTTCTCTATCTCTCCATCTACCTGTCTATCTGTCTACCTATCTATCTATTCATCCATCCATCGATCCAACTAAATTTCCTCACTCAAGTTTTCACTTACTTTATACTCCTCCTTCCCAATTCCCTCTTCTCTCCATCACTCCCTCCATCTAACTACCTATCTATCTATCCATCTATCAAACCAACTTCCCTCACTCAAGTCGTCCTTTACCTTATATCCCTCCTTCCCAGTTCCCTCCCATTCCATCCTACCCCTTCCTTCCTTATTTCTTTTCTCCTTTCCTTCCTTCCTTTCTTTTTCCTCTTCCGTCCTTCCTTCCTTCCTAACTTCCTTCTTTCCTTCCTTCCCTCCTCCCCCATCCCCCCCATACACATCCACCACCGCGCCGCCAACTCACATAAAAGTATTGCCGTTTCCAAGAACCCCACACTCATCCTTTAAACCCTATTTCATAAAAAGGTAAAAACAGCCAAGGGAAAGTATGATTTTTTTTTTTTTTTTTTGGGGGGAAGGAATATACGGAAAACCAAAATCATCATCATAAGTAAAAACAGCAAGACAAAATTATGCGAAATACATACACACAGAAGGCGAAATCATCATCATCATCATCACCATCACCACCACCACCATCACCACCAACCTGACTTCCAATATTACGGCAGAAATGGGGAAAACATA
>NC_136975.1:41375992-41400992 GCF_032717465.1 Coenobita brevimanus
CATTATGAGAGGTAGTGATAAATTATGAGAAAAATGGATGGATGTACGGTATGAGAGAGGTCGTGAGAGACATGGATAAAAAGATGGGTGAATGGATGAACAATTTTGAGAAGTCTGGAGACAATAAATGGACAGATAGATGGATGGGTGCACAGCCTGAGAGAGGTAGAGAAAGATGGATGGATGGATGGATGGATGGATGGATGCAAGGCTAAGAAAGTGAGGAAAGGGTGAGTAGCACACACGAGTGACTGGAAGGTACAGAGTAAAAATAGGAAAAAGAAAAAACAATGGTATGGATTAAGAAAACCAAAGGACAAAGACGGGTGGATGGATGAAGGGATGAATGTCTTGAAATCGCAGGTGGACCGAACAGGTGATGGTGATGGGCATAAGTGAAGAAGACATGGAGGAATCGATAGTACTGCACAATAAAAACAAAATATAATGAAAAAATAATAATACAAAAATAGCATGAATGAGCGAAAAGTAGAACTATTATGGATGAAAAATTAAATGCAGAGATAAAAGCAGTGAAGGACGGATAGAAAAACGAAGAAAATGAGGGAGGAATGATGCATGAAAGGTGGGGGAGGGGGGGGGGAGAAAAACGAAGGTCAGTGAGAGAAGAGGGCGGGGAAAAAGTAATGGAGGAGTACAGAAGGAGGCGAGAGGAGAGGGAAGGGAGACAGGAGAGAGCGGTGGAGAAAGGAAAGGCATGGAACACAAAAAAAAACAGAAGGGAGAGGGAAGATAAATAAGAAAGAAAGAAGAGGGGAGAGAGGGAAGAGAGGACAGGAAGGGGAGAGAACTGCTAGGATGCTGGGATGATGGACGGAGCAAGGCAGAGGGGTCGTGTTAAAGTGGAGGGAGGAAGGACAAAAGGGGTGGAGGAAGACGAAGGGGAAAGAGGAAGACGGAGGGGCAAAAGGAGGAGGGAGGGGCAAAAGGAGGAGGGAGGAGCAAGAAGAAGAGGGAGAAGGAAGAGGAATGGGGAAGAGGCAGGAGGACAGAAGAGGCATGACAAAAAAAAAAAAAGTGATGGCTAGACGTAGGGCACAAAAATGGAAGAAAGGGAAAGGGATGCATGAAAATTATGGGGAATGGACAGATGGCTAGGAAAACAGAAAGGTACTCAGCAGACAAATACGTCCAAAAATAATACACAATAAGCTAAAGGCGACTGATAAAGTGATGGACAGGTGAAGAGAACAGAATAAGGAGAAACGTGAATGATGATACAAGATAAAGAGATGGAGATATGGTTGGAGGAAAAAAAAAAAAAAAATAGGGATTGACGAAGAATAGGTGGCAAAAATTGGTGGGTGGACGCACGGAGGGAGAAGGGGACGATGTGGTATAAAATGAAAGAAAAGATAAACCTGTACGAATCAGCGACGAAAACAAGGGATGTATTTATAATGGACCAGAGAGAGAGAGAGAGAGAGAGAGAGAGAGAGAGAAACTGTATGTTGTGGGGAGAGAGATGGTCAGGAAAAAAAATCCAGTAAGCAGAGAGGAAAACAGAAACCCGAGACGTGAAAGAGGAAGAAGGGACTGGCCGGAGAAGTGAGAGAGAGAGAGAGAGAGGGGGGGGGGGATAGAGCGGAGGAAAGAGGAGGACGAAAGGAAAGACGAAGGATTAACTAAGAGGACAAGGGAAAAAATGTGAGTATGAGATGGAGAGGGAGAAGGAAAAAATGGTCAGGAAGGAGAAAGACGGAAAGAGAAAGAGGAGAAAGACAAAGGAAGGCGGAGAAACAGCAAAAGGCAAAGAAATATTGAAGGAAAAATGGGGAGTAGGAGACATCTGAGACGAAGAATAAGACGTAAAAAGGAGAGAGAGAGAGAGAGAGAGAGAGAGAGAGAGAGAGAGAGAGAGAGAGAGAAACACGAAAACAGGAGAAAAATGTCTGAGGAAATGAGGAGGGGAGAAGAGGGGAGATATTAAGAACGAGGTTAATAAGGAGTGACGGGAAGAGGTGGGGAGGTAAATGAAGAAGTGTTGGTCAGCCAGGAAGTAGCTGGAGGGAAGAGGGAGAAGAGGCGGAGACCGGAGATGGAGGTGGAGAATGCGAGCAGCGGAGACGTTGGGGGGGGGGGGGAGGAGATGTGGAAGAGTTAAATGGGAAATGGAGAAGTGGTGAAGAAGAGACGACAAGAAAGTGGAAAACTAGAGAAGTAGTGAAGGAGAGGAAGAATGATAAATGTAATAAAGAAATACAAGTTAGGGGGAAAGAGGGACAGCAGTGTAAGTTACAACTAATGGTGAAGCAGGATTAAAAATAGATAAAGATGTATGTCTGGAGGATAAAATAAAGAACCTCTTCAACACGATGACGTCTTTTGTTACAGTAGCGTCAGACGATTACATTCAATTCAGATTTTTCACCAATCCCTATACTATACTCTGTTCACTTTCCTTTGGCTCTAAATCGCCATCCCTCCAACTAGAGCGCTGAATTATAACAACTGTTTGATACTACAAAATGATGCTAGTCACGAAGAAGTACTACAGGAGGGACGTAGAGGCACAACATTGTCCTTCTCTGCCAATGAGATGTGTAAATTAAGCTGCAAAAGGATGAAAATCTGTGACAAGTTAAAGTAAATGATTTATACATTTGTCTTTCCTACACTGAAAAAAAATCATCTACGGACAGCAAGAACACCTTAAAAGACGTCCTGAGCCTCAAGGGGTACAAAAGGAAGGGCTCTGAAGACAAATAAAGACAATAAGGACGAACACATAAGACAAAAAAGAAGACAATATAGTCAAATTAACACCTAAGATAATAATGGACACAATAAAGACGAATTAACAACTAAGGACAATAAAGAGGAAAGTACAAACGAATTAACTAAAGACAATAAAGACAAATTACATGTAGCTGGAAGTGACCAATTACATTAAAGAGAAAATAATATAGGAAAACTAATATGATATGGTTAGAAATAAAGGATTAAACAAGGGTATTAGCTTATCGTTGTCAGTCGAGTCAAATAAGGCTGTGAATAAAGACATAATGAATACCAGGAAACATTCACTGCATAAATGGAAGCGGAATCTGATAAACAGGAAGCGATAAGCAGAACCGACTGACAAGAGGAAATGAGAGGGGGAGAGGAGAGGAGCGGGAGAGGAGCAGGGAAGGAGGAAGAAGAGAATGAGGGCGAAAGGATGACGATGATGATGATGATGATGATGATGATGAGGAGGAGGAGGAGGAAGACGAACAGGAGGAGAAGGAAGACGAAGAGGAGGAGGAGGACGAGGAGATGGAGGAAGAGATGCTGCTGCTGCTGCTGCTGATGATGATGATGATGATGATGACGATAATGATGATAATGACGATGATGATGATGATGACGATGAGGAGGAGGAGGAGGAAGACGAACAGGAGGAGAAGGAAGACGAACAGGAGGAGGAGGAGGAGGAGATGGAGGAAGAGATGCTGTTGCTGCTGCTGCTGCTGCTGCTGCTGCTGATGATGATGATGATGATGATGACGATAATGATGATAATGACGAAGACGACGACGACGATGATGATGATGATGATGATGATAGGGAAGATTTAAACAGCATGAGGAGGAGAGATGCAAGAGACGAGAAGGGAAATGTGGGAATAGGCTGCAGTGTTTGTTAAAGTAAACGAAAGAGAGAGGATCTGAGAGAGAGAGAGAAGAGGAGAGAGTGAAGGCGATGAAAAGATGAGAGAGAGGAGGGTTAAGTGAAGATGGGAGAAGTGGTCAAGTATTAATGGAAAGAGGGCCACACACACACACACACACACACACACACACACACACACACACACACACACACACACACTCTCTCTCTCTCTCTCTCAATGTGTGTGTGTGTGTGTGTGTGTGTGTGTGTGTGTGTGTGTGTGTGTGTGTGTGTGTGTGTGTGTGTGTGTGTGTGTGTGTGTGTGTGTGTGTGTGGAGAAAGAGAGAAGTAGGAAGTGAGGGGAGGGGGGAGAGGGAGAGCGAGGAAGTGAAGGAGAGAGAAAGAGGACCACTAGCAAAGCAAAACTCAGATAAGAGGCTAAAGTGAGGGGCGAGAGGGAAGAGGAGGGGAGGAGGAGGAGGACGGGGAGGTGGAGGGGAGGAGGAGGAGGACGGGGAGGTGGAGGGGAGAAGGGAGGAGGGGGGAAGCGGAGGGGAGGAAGGAGGAGAGGGAGGCGGAGGGGAGGAAGAAGGAGGGGGGAGGCGAAGGGGGAAGTCAGAGAGGGGGAAGTTAAGATGGACAGGATTGAGGCAGGGGAAGTGCAGAGGGAGAGGGAGGAGGGAAGGTGGAATCAAGAGAGCAAAGAAAGAAGGGAGAAGTGGAAAGGAAGCAAAGAGAGAAAAGAAGGAATGAAAGGTTAACAAGGAGGAGGGAGGAAGTGAAAGGGGAGGGACAAAAGTACGAAGGGAGGGGTGGAGAGAAGAGAAAAAACGGAAGGGATAAAGGAAGGAGAGAAGGATGGGTGAAGAGAGGAGAGTAGAAATGGATGACGTGACGGGAGGAAGAAGGGAGTTAAGACTGCGTGCAGGGAGGAGAAGGGGAAAGAAAATTGAAGATAAGAAAGAGGGAGGCAATGAAGGGAGGAGACAGCGAAGGGAGGGATGGTGGGAAGGAAGACTACACGAGAAGAGAAAGTGGGAGAATGTGGAAGGGAGTGAGGATGACAAGAAGGGCAGAATATAGTAAGAGCAGGAAGTGGAGATGCAGAGGTGACAGGGGTGGAAAAAAGAGAGGCTAGGAAATAAATGATAAGAGTATAGACAAGGCAGGGCAATGTAAGATAAGACACATGGAGTAATTGATATTGGAGAGACAGAAGAAGAGATAGAGGAGGGGAGATGAAAGTAGGGAGTAGGGTGAGCTGATGATGTGGAGAAAGAAAAGAGGGGACAAACGACAGGAAGGAAGAAGAGGCAGAAAGATGGAATATAAGTATAAATAGTAAGGAAGTGATATTGGAAAGACAGCAGAAGAGATGGAGGAGGGGAGGAGACGAAGACAAATGGAAGGAGTGAGATGGTAAAATGGACGATGAAAAGAGGAGACAAATGAGAGGCTGGAGAAGGACACAGGATAAGGGAGAGGGAGTTACAGATATGATACACAGCAAAAAGGATGAGAAAGGACAGAAAAAAAAAAAAAGCCAAAGAGAGAGGGAGTGAAATGATGAATAAATGGATGGCGATAGGAGAGAATCATAATAAAAAAAGGAATGCAAAAAAGTGGAGCGAATGTCAAAGGAGGTAAAACTGTATGAAAAAAAAGACACGTAAAAAAGGGAGAAAGAGGGAAGAGAGGCGAAGGAGAAAGAGTGAGAGAGTGATGATGAAAGACTGGAGAATGAATGGGGGGAAGGGGAGAGAAACGCCAAAAGGAGAAAAGACAGAAGAATGCAAAATAAGGAAAAAAGAGTAAATGATTTAAAGGCACAAGAGAAAGGAAAGAAGAGCGGAGGAAGTCACAAAATGGGAGGAAAGGATGAAGGTGAAACAGGGGAGAGAGGTAATGAAAAACTTGTGAGAGAAAACAGGAGACAAACGAGTGAAAAGGAGAGGGGCAACAGGACACAAGATAAGGGAGAGGGGGAATAACTGATACTGAAGAGGAGAGAAGGGATGAAGGGTGGGAGGTGGTGGTGAGAAAAGGGAGACAAATGAAGAGAAATCAAACGGCTTGTGAAACGACGGAACAAAAGAGAAACAGAAGGAGCGACAAACATGGGGAAAGGGATAAGAGACGTAATGGACAAACAGGAGAGTGGATGGGGGAAAGGACGAGGCGAGGTGATGAAAAAAAAGGAGAATGAAGAGATTAAAGAAAATAAGGAAGAAAAATAATGACGGCACAGAGGAGAGAAGAAACAAGAGGAAGAAAGAAGAAACAGAAGGACACAAGATAAGGTACAGGGAGGAACTGATAAATGAGAGAGAGAGAGAGAGAGAGAGAGAGAGAGAGAGAGAGAGAGAGAGAAACCTGAGTGTAATACTGAAAGAGAAGAGGAGAGGCGCTGAAGAAGAAGGTGAGATGAAGGGAAAACACAGTGTCATAATGGAAGAATGATGAAAGAAATGGGGAAATAAAAGGAGAGAGAGAGAGAGAGAGGAAAGAAAGGACAGGACACAAACTAAGAGAGGGAAAGTAACTAATCAAAGAAAGACAAGAGAAGGGACGGAGAAAGGAAGGCGGTAAAGAAGAAAGGAAGAAAGATGAGGAGGACACGGCGAATGAAAAGATGAAAGAATGGATGAAGCAAGGATAAAGAGATAAGAAAAAGGAAGAAGGGTGCAACACATACAATAGATGGAAGCAAAACTGGGGGGAAGGAGGGAAAGGTGGATGCAAAAAGGAGGATGAGGTAGGTGAGGGGGAGTAGAATGGAGGAGTAGAATGATAAAGGAATGGAGTCTAAAGCGACCATGGGAAGGAAAAGAGTGGTAACAAAAGGACACAAGATAAGGATAAGGCAGCAACTGACATAGGAGAGAGAGCAGATGGGATGGGGTAGAGCAGAAGGTGAAGGAAAGAAGGAGAGAAACCGGAAAGTGGGGAAAATAAGATGCTAAAAAGAGACGAGAAACGAGAAGATGAAAAGGAAAATACAAGAACGGGAGATGCGAAAAAGGCAGTAATTAATGAGAGGGACACGAGAAGAGATGGAGAAAGGGAGGTGAGGAAAAAAAGGGAGAGGTGAAGGGAAAACAGAGAGAGGTAAAGCCATAAAGCTGAAAGTAGGGAAAACGAAGAGGAAAGAATGAAGCAAGAGGAGAGATGCATCAGGAAGGACAGCAAAAAGGGGAAAAATGAAAGGAAGTGGTGAAGTAACTGGGACAGAACGATACATGAATCGATTAAGTGGGCTTAGATGGAGGTATAAAAGTGGAAAATAAATGAAGGATTGAAGTAGGTGGGTGGGGGTTAAACGAGAGATAGAGGAAAGAGTAGAATGGAGAAGAGAGAGAGAGGTGACAAAAGAGAGAGCGGGAGAGAGGTGAAGGGAAAAGAATGGGGAAGTAAAATTAGGAAAGAATGAAGAAAGAAGAGTTGGAAAATAAATGGCAATAACAGATAAGAGTGAGGGAGCAGGTTATTTAAGAGTACAGAATAGAGGATGGAGAAGGGGAGACGATAAAGAAAAAAATAACATAAATTGCACGGGAAACAGTGGGGAGTGAGACGATGGACTGAGATGACAGGGGGGGGGGGGAGATGAAAGGGTGGAGAATAATGACACGTGAGGCTAAAATTAGAATGCAGAAGACAGACAGATTAAAAAAAGGGGGGGGGGGAGGAGAGGTGAACAGGAAGAGTGAAAGAATAAGATGAAAGAATGATGTACGAACCGAATGAAAGGAGAGGAATATCAGAGGAATATAATGAGCGCGTGCCGAGCGAAACAGTACACCCACACAACGCACACGGGTGTAAAAAAAAGATAGACGGGAACGTGATAACCAACAAAAATCAAGAGATGATTATACATAATGAGAAACGAAAAGGAAACAGCAGGAGGGCGAGCCGATAATAGAATGAATGACGATAGGATTAGCTAGGAGGGAAGCAGGAATACGAAGAATAAGCGACAGGTGAAAGTAAATGCATAAAGGGGATAAAAGAGATGGTATTGACGAGGAGAGCGAAGGGGACAGAGGGAGTGAGTGAAATATTGATGGAACTGATGAAGGTAGGTGGGATAAACGGTGTGTGTGTGTGTGTGTGTGTGTGTGTGTGTGTGTGTGTGTGTGTGTGAGAGAGAGAGAGAGAGAGAGAGAGAGAGAGAGAGAGAGAGAGAGAGAGAGACGGTAAATGACGAGAGAGAAGGGGTAAATGACGAGAGAGAAAGGGAAAAAGTGAATGAGTGAAATACCAATAGAATACATAACAACAGAATAAACGAAGCGAATAAAACTAAAAGGAGGGGGGAGATATAAGGGTCGAGAATAAAGGAACTAAAGAGAAAGAGACATATATATAAAGGAAGGGAGAGAGGAAGGAGGACGAAGAGAAGGTGAACCAGTGAGGGAGGGAAACGATGAAAGAATGGATCACGAAAGGATAATAATAATAATAAAAATAATAATAATAATAATAACAAAAATAACAGCTGATGATGCCAAAGATGAAGATGATGATGATGATGAAAATAATAATAATAATGATAAAGAAGCAGACGAGTGGAAAAACAGAAGACAAATGAAGGCAAGACTACAGGATGATAAGAAATGGGATGTATGGATATAGAAGGGAGGAGGGGAGGAGGACTGAGAGAGAAATTACTGGTTTGAAAGAATGGACGCAGCTAGAAATAAACAAAAAGTGAGAGGCACAAGACAAATAATAAATGGTGGAAAGAATATAAAGAAGACGAGAGGTGGAAAAATACGGAGGAGGTGAGGGTGAAAGGAAAAGAGAAGGGTAGTGAAAGGAAGAGAGAAAGAATGGATGATGAAGTGAGGAGGGATGAACCAAGAGGAAAGGGAGGGAGGGGAAAATGAAGACGGAGAGAGGCGAGGGAAGTGAGTGCAAAGGAAGAAAGAGGAGGGAAACGAATGGAGAAAAGAGTGAAGGACGAGACGACGAAGCGAAAGGAGGGAAAACAGAAAAGAGGTGAAGAAGAGAAAAAGACAGGGAGGTGAGAATAGAGGGAGAGGGAGAAATGAGAGATAAGAAATGAGAGAAGGAGAGAAAGGAGCTAGAGGGGAGAAAGAAAAGTTAGGAAGCTAGGAATAAAAAGTGAAAAATGGGAGGGCAGAGGGGAAGGTGAGAAAAGAATGAAAGTGAGAAAGGGGAGAGAACTGCAAGGAGGTTGGATGATAGGTGGAGCCAGGTCGTGTTAAAGTGGAGGGAGGCAAGACAAAAGAGGTGGAGGAAGAGGAAAAGGGAGTTAAGGATGTGGGAGAAGGAGAAAGGTAGAGAGAGGAAGGAGGCAGGGAGAAACGGGAACTGAGAAATAAGGATGGTGAGAAAGAGAAAATAAGGTGAGAAAGAGAGAAATGAGGAAGGTGAGCAAGAGAGAAACGAGGAAGACGTGGCAAGATGAGTAAGAAGCTATAACGAAGCAAATTACAGAGGTGGCAGAAGAAAACCGAAAAGACCAAGGAAAATGAAGCAGGGGGTAAATGGGAAAGAGGTACAAAAAATGACACATGAGGGTAGCAGGTACGTGAAGATTTTAAAAAATAAAATAAAACATTCGGAGATGGTAATGAGGGGGAAAATGTAAGAGACGAAGGAATACACAAAACACGAAAGATAAAGGTCAAAAGGATGAGAGAAGAGTGGAAAAGTTATAAAATAGGGATTTTTTTTTTTTATGCGAGGAAGAAGGAACCAAAGGCCAGAAGCTCGTAAAATTGTTCCCTCCAAGAAAAAATAAAACCAATATAACAGAGGACCAAAAGATTTGCTCATTTCGAGATGAATGGACACTGCGTTTGAAAGACTGGAGGTCACAGGCAGTAGGAAATACTGTACAGACACAGGAAGACAGTTTCACAGTTGTCCTGTTGCATATATGATGGACTGAGAGTAACGGTTTACTCTTGCATTAGAAAGCTGGATAGAAAAGGGATGAGAGTTTGTTGCAAGATGGGTGCTACGCACCCGCCGTAGTGGTAGACGGATGCAAGCAGACAGTTCCGAGGAACAGTGACCATTGAGGCAGCGAAAGGTAAGAGATAAAGATGCAACAGTGCGGCGAAGAGACTGCGGTTGAAGGGAGCCAGTGTGAGGAGGAAAGCTAATGAGACGAAAAGCCTCTGATTCCACTTTGTTGAGAAGGGCTGTATGTGGGGAGTAGTTAGATGGCAGGCTAAGCAGAAGCAGGATCCTTTTTACATACAAACAGGGTCCATTGAAAATTTTATCACTGACCTTACTTTTATGTATAATATTGTTTGATAATACATTTTATTTTGAGTCATACAGCTTCTAAACACTTCATAAACAAACAAGAACTAATACCACAATAAAAAATACAGCACAAAGTGATTCCCGATTTTCACTAACCCTCTCATGGTCGGAACAACTTTAGCACTCTTCTCCAACTAACCCCAGGCGACTTTCTTCACCTGAGAGTGGGTCACAGGAGACTGAGAAAGCTAAATGCCAGGAAAAGCTATTAATCGTAAGAAATGGCGACTATCCTTTATGAATACCGATATATGTTCAAGAGTAGTGAGGGAGTAGAAGATACAGAAAATGAATGAAGAGAAACACGAAAAGAAGAATATGGAGAGAAGTTGAAATGAGAGAACCAGCAACGTGTGGGTGTAATAAATGATGGATAAAAATACAGGATAATGAAGAAGAGCAGGAACAAGGGGAAAGCAATGGATATACAGGAGAGGAAGGAATAACGGGGAAGACAGTAGGAAGGGAGAAATATATTACAAAATGGAAAATGGAAATGAATAGGTAAAAACACACCAGGTATATGACAAAGGAGATAAAAAGAAAAAGCGAAGAGTGGTAACGTTATACGAGGGAAAGAACTTCAGACAAAATTAGTTAGAAGAAAGGTGTGGTGATGAGGAGAAAGAGACAGCGATAAAATAGGTGCAAAATGAAGGTAAAGGGGAAAGGGGAAATTAGAGAAAGGACTGCACAGGAAGAGAACAAGAGAAGATAGGAAGAAACAATGAGAGAAAGGCTTACAGGAAAAAAATGAGAAAAAGGCTTACAGGAAAAAAAAAGGCAAACGGAAGATGGAAAGGGAGGAGCTACTGAATAAGAGTTATAAGGGAGACAGCGGGGAAAAAAATGAAAGAAGGGGTCACGGAATAAGAGTACAAAGGGAGATGGAAAATGAAAATGAGAGAAGGGCTTGCGGAATGAGTACAATGGATAGAAAGGGAGGATGAGAGAAAGGGTTACAGAATAGGAGATGGAAAGGGAGAATGAGAAAACTGGTTGCGAAATAAGTATAAAATGGACAGAAAGGGGGAATGAGGAGGGGTTACTGAATAAGAGTAAAAACGGGAGATGGAAAGGGAGAATGAGAGAAAGGGTTGCAGAATACGAGTAAAAAGGGAGACAGACAGGGAAAATGAGAGAAGGAGTTACGGAGTATGAGTAAAAAGGGAAACAGGAAGGGAGAATGAGAGAAAGGGGACTGCGGAATAAAAGAGAGAGAGAGAAAAAAAAAGAAAGGGCTGGCAAAATAACAGGAAAAGGGAGAGAGAATGGTAAAATTAGAAAAGGGGTAACAGAAAAAGAGCAAAAAGGGAAATAGCAAAGGGAGAATGAGAGGAGGGGTTTTGGAATAGGAGTAAGATGGCAAGGAAAATAAGAATGAGCGAAGAGGCAACGTGTGGGTATAACAACTGAAGACTAAATATAGAGAATAACGAAGGCAGGAGGAGGACGTGAATAGCGGTTCATTAGGGGAAAGCAGGAGCAGAATGGAATGAGGAAGAGGGAGACAGGAGGAAGGAGGGAAGAGCAAGGGACAAGAAGAATGAAAACAAGAAGAAAGAGAAAGGAAAACAGATGGAGAGAAGGGAATGCTGCAGGAGGAAAGAGGGAAGAGGAAGGGACAAAAAGAATGAAAAGAGGAAGAAAGAGACAGGGAATGAGATGGAGAAAAGGAGAGCAGAAGGAGGAAGGAGGGAAGAGGAAGGGACAAAAAGAATGAAAAGAGGAAGAAAGAGAAAGGGAATGAGATGGTGAAAAGGAAAGCAGTCTGAGGAAGGAGGGAAGAAAAAGGGACAAAAAGAATGAAAGGAGGAAGAATGAGAAAAGGAATGAGATGGACAAAAAGGAAAGCAGCATGATGAAAGAAGAAGAAAAATGGGATAAAAAAGATGAAATAGGAAAAACGCGGAGGGGATGACAAAATGGATGGAAAGAGGAAGAGCGAGAAAGGGAGAGATGAAGATAATGGGAAGCACCAAGGAAAAAAAAGTAGGAAGCAAGAAATCAAAAGGGATGAATGGGGAAGAGTACGGAAAGGGATGAGATAAAAGGAATGAAAAGCGAAAGGGCAAGAAAGGGAAAGAGATGGAAATAAAGGAATGTCGTAGAAGGTAAGAGAGGAAAAGCAAGAGATAAAATGGATGGAAAAGAAGAAGCAAGGCAGGGAGAGATGAAGGGAAAAAGCGGGAGGGAAAAGAACAATAAAGTGGGATGGGGAAAAGAAAAATGACGGATGAAAATGGAACAGCAAGATGAAAAAGAGGTATATAAATGACAGTGAAGAAGGGATGGGTTAAGTATTTAGACAGACAGCTGGACAGATGGGTAAATGAATGGATGGAGGTAGATGGGCAGATAGATAGATATAGATAAAGAGATGCAGACAGAAAGACAAGTATGACTAACGAAAGCAGGAGTGGTAATGGCGAGCAGAGTAAAGAATGTAAACTATTAATGAAGATACCAAATAAAGACTTAAATACTATCAGGGGGCAACGGAAGGCTAAATACAGACAAAAATGAAAGTAAAGAAGGACGAGAATACGGAATGAGCAACTGAAAACAGGAGAAGAATAAAATGTGGAGGAGGCAGATAAGAGAAATGTGAGAAAAGGAATAAAGAGGACAGAGGAAGGAGACATGAGCAATGATGGAAAAGTAAGGAGTAAGAAGGACGGAATGATAGGGACAGAGAGGGAGGGAAGGATAATAACAGAGAATAATGAAGGCAGGAGGAGGACGGAAATACTGGGTCATTAACTGAGAGCCGGAGCAGAATGACGCAAATGGCAAGAGTGAGAGAAGCATGAGAGGAATAAATGAAAAATACACTACAAAAGTTAAGCAAGGGAGAGGGATAGAAAATAATAATAAAGAGTAATTTAGGAAAAAGCTAAAGGAAAGTGATATAGGAACATGAAAGGAAGACAAGAGAGAATCAGGAGGAAAGACAGTATGGAAAGACAACTGAAAATCGGAGTAACCAAGAAAGCAAAACAAGAGTGACGAATACGAAAGGGAGAGAGTGAGAAGTATGAGAAAGAAAAGAGGAATAGGTAACCAAAGAGAGAGAAATATGAGAAAGGATTGATACACAGTGACACGGAGAAAAGTATGAGAAGAAAAGAGGAATGGGTAACGAAAGGGGGAGAAGTATGAGAAAGAAAGGAGGGATACGCAATGAAAGGGAGAGAGATATGAGAAAGACAGGAGGGATACGTAAAGTCGGTGAGAGAAATACATGAAAGGGGGGATACGTGACCAAAGGGAGAGAAATATAAACAAGAAAAGAATTAGTAACGAAAGGGATAGAACTAAGAGAAAGGGCGAATTAGTAACAAGAAAGAGGTAAGGAGGTGGGGAGGCGAAAGAAATATACAGATAGGAGAGAAAGCAGAGGGAAGTTAACACGAAGTGAGAAGTGACAGAAGGCGTCTAAGTGAAGAAGAAAGCAAAGAATTATAAATCAAGGTAAAAAACAGAGAGCAAAGGAAGGAAGAAACAGAGGAAGATGGCAAGAATACATGATGAAACACAAATAGAGGAGGAGGGAGGTGCAGTGTATATAAATCAATGTTATAAAGAATGCAGAAGAAGGGTTACAGCAGCAAGACAGGATGACAAGAAGAGTGAAAAATATACTGGGGAAAAAAGACTATGAATAAAAATATGAGTGGCAGAGGAATAAGTCATAAAAGGGTAATAGCACTGGTGTGAGGACGGAAGGACAAGGAAAGAGCGAAGCATGAAGCAGCAGCCGCGAGGGAAAAAGAAATATATATAAGACAAATATAAGGTATACCGGTAAGAGGAAATTAATAAGCAATATATCCACTGGTCATACGAGAATATTTATCACAGGAGGATATACCAAGAATGAAGAGGAAAACTGCAAAATTATCCTTGAAAGATTAAAAGTGAGAATATCAACAATCCTTTACGAATGAATAAAAAATAAATTAATAAACTACTCTTTTCCACACTATTCTCAGCACTACCTTATTACTAAGGAACATACATACATACATATACATACCGTACATACATACATACACTCAAACATACATACACACATACATACAGACACACACACATACATACACACAGTACTTCTATACTTCTGGCAGCAACTCGGCGACGTCAAAACAGTTCAAACAGTACTATAAGGCAAACTGCTGTCTAACTTACCAGCAGTTAAAAGAATATAGTGCCCCAGGGGAAAAGGAGACGAGGACAGCGAGGGCAGGTAGCCAAGGAGAATGAAGGAAGGTGAGGAAGCGGAGGAAGGGAAGTGAGGAGGGAGGTAGAGGAGGACAGTGAGGGAAGAGTGAGGGGAGGACAATGTGGGGAGGTAAGGGAAGGGAATGAAAGGGAGGGGAGTGAGGGGAGGTAGGAGAGGGCAGTGAGGGAATGCAGGGGGAGAGTGAAGGGAGGAAGGGAGAGTGCGGGGAAGTGAGGGAACGGGGAAGGGGGTGACGGGAAGTAGGAATGCAGAGTAAGGGAAAGTAGGGGATGAGTGGGGGAGATGGGGGAGGGTATGAAGGGGTGGTGGGGGAGAGGAGGGAGGGGAAGTGGGGAGAGGAGGGAGGGGAAGTGGGGAAAGGAGGGAGGGGAGGCAGGGAGTGGAATATGGGAAGGGAAAGGAGTGGGAGAAGGGAGTGACGGTGGGAGGGGAGCGAAGGGAAGGCACTGTGGGGAACGAGGGGAGGGGAGGAAGGGGAGGCACGGTCAATGATGCAGAAGGTAAGGGTGGTGGGTCAGACCATTAAAAAAACAGGGGGAGGGGGAACAGCCGAGCCAAAACAGGACACAACGAACAAACGTCAAAAAGAAAAGGCATTACATGAAAACCTGACAAAAAAAGAAAAAAAAGAGAGAGAAAAAAAGGTAGAAAGTAACTAATTAAAACTCCTACCATTATTTATCTACTCCTAAATTCTAGTAGGTGAATCTTACGTCCTATATTTATTACCTATCTACTCTGCATTCTGGTAACAATATAATTTTTTACAATAACCCCTCATTCACTTTGTACATGGTGGTAATTGAATCTAGACATCTCTATTCATCAGCCGTCCACTCCATCCATCTGCTCACCCATACATTTCAACCAACAAAAGTCAGTTAACTAATATGCATTTACTGATTTATGAAGCCACTTGTTTATCTAAATCAATCAACTAGAAAGCTACCATCTACAAACTTTCCATTATCTCAATTACCCATCCTCCAGCTTTGTATTTATTTAAAGGAGAATCATTATTATTATTACTATTATTATTATTATTATTATTATTAATTATTATTATCCTCCAGCCAGCTACTCGTAAGCATCCATTCATCCAACCAAGTAATCAATAACCTTCCTTTAAATAATACTTCCCCATTCATCCATCTTCCTTTCTTTTCTTCATCCCCTCCAACAATCCACACATCTATTCATTCATCGTTCCGTCCAATCATCTATCCATCCTCCAACCATCCATGTCCGCATATCCACCCTTCTTTCTAACCATCACTCCATCCTTTCTGCCAACCATCCTTCCTCCTCTCACAACATCCACCCATCCTTCCAACCATTCACCCTCTCTTCGTACCATCCATCCTCCTCTCAAACCATCCACCCAACCACCCATCCTTTTTTCCAACAATCCACCCTTTCTTTCAACCATCCATCCCTTCTTCCAACCATCCACCCATCCTTCCAACCATCTACCCATCCTTCCAACCACCCATCCTTTCTTCCAACCATCCACCCATCCTTCCAACCATCCATCCTCCTCTCAAACCATCCATCCTTTCTTTCAACAATCCATCCTGCCGTTCAACCATCCATGCAGGTAGGACGGGCGGCAGTAAACAAACCATCAGTCCGGCTGGAAGACAGGTAAGCCTTCCACACGAACACACAAAAACCAACATTAAGGCTTCCCCCCCCCATCTCTCTCTCTCTCTCTCTCTCTCTCACACGCACACGAGAGAGAGAGAGAGAGAGAGAGAGAGAGAGAATCATGCATTCATACATTCATCAGGTTTTCACGATTATCACTCCATCAATACATGCATCACGTGGTCTATACATCAAACCAATACATTTATACATCCATTTGTCCACTCATTCAGCCATCCATCCATTCATCAATTCATCAGTCTTACAAACATCCCCCGGTTCTTGTATTCATCTATCCATTCCACTTAACCATGCAAACTTCCATCCATTTATACCTCAAATATCCAATTGTTCCAGCCATCTATCCTTTCTATTTATATATTCATCAGTTTATCAATCTATCCTTTTAAATATCCACCTCTTCTATTCACCCATCCATTCTACCATCCACCAGGCCCTTGACAGCTAAGACGGGGAGGTGGTGGTGGAATGGACAGAGCAGTGTACTTGGGCATGAGATGTGGCGGGCTCGATCTAGGGATATCAGACCCGAATGTGATATCCCCAATTACCACAAGTGATGGTGGGTAATTTAGTAATTTCACTTTAACTTAGCCCTGATTTTCGTCCTTCTGCAGCTTATATCGCGTAGACCAGAGGCAGAGGACAATGCTACGGCTCTTCCTCATTTCCATGGAGATTCTTCGTGACTAGCGTTATAATCTTGTGTTAATCTCTTGTTACAGATCAGCATTCAAGATGGTGAGATGACAATTTCTTGGCTAAGTTAAAGAGAGTACAGTGCCCATGTGGTGACACGAGAGTTAATGGGTATCAGTCTTTTGTTGCTGTGTTTTGATGGACTAGCAGGCCTGGGGAAAGGGCATGCTGCTATGTCCAGAGTCTGATGAAACGAAAAGTATGGAGGAAAAAAAAAAATCAAAGCCTCTACAAAACCTGTATCTGATATAACTCCTGAACATGGTAACCAGAGGGAAATATTCAACTATCAAACCCTTTTCCTCATACCTACCAATCGTCCACCCATCCAACTATCCCTTCCTTCGTCTACCTGTTCATCCATCCACTCTATTCATTCATTCGTTCATCAATCCCTCTATCTTTCCATTCATCCACTCCTCCATTCATCTACTACATCAACCTCCATCCACCCATGCATTCGTCCATCCCTCTTTCCTTCCACCCATTCGTCCAACCATCCATCCATCCATCCACCTATCCTCCCCTTCCCTTCCTATCCGTCCGTCCATCCTACCCACCTATCCATCCATCCACCTATCCTCCACTTCCCTTCCTATCCGTCCGTCTATCCTACCCTCCCATCCATCCATCCACCTATCCTCCCCTTTCCTATCCGTCCGTCCATCCCACCCTCCCATCCATCCATCCACCTATCCTTCCCTTCTTTTCGTATCCGTCCGTCCGTCCCACCCTCCCATCCACCTATCCTTCCCTTCCTTTCCACCCTTCCATCCACCTATCCTCCCCTTCCCTTCCTATCCGTCCGTCCACCCCACCCTTCCATCCACCTATCCTCCCCTTCCCTTCCTATCCGTCTGTCCATCCACTCCACCACCCACCAAGCCCCGGTCACCAAGTCAATGCCTCCATAAAGCGTAAATTGGATATAAAAGATGGACATTGTGGCCCGGACCAAATATTCGCCTGTCATCCCCCTTCCTCATGTCAACCACCCACCCAGACCACCCAACCTTCCATCCACCCACCCATCTATCCACAGAGACCGTCCAACCTTCCATCCACCCACTCATCTATCCACCCAGACCACCCAAACTTCCACCCACCTACCCGTCTATCCACCCAAACCACCCACACTTCCACCCACCCACCCGTCTATCCATCCACCCACCAATCCATACACCCAACAATATATTTATCCATTTTCCCAACCACTCATCTAAATATTTAAATCCATTCGTTCATTCACTGATTTCATTCACCAAGAGGATGTACCGATATTCATCCACCTGTTCTTTTATCCATTCGTCCACTCACCCAGCTATGCATTATTTATTTATTTCGTCTATTTATCCGTCCGTCCACCTACTCATTAACCCACCCATTTATTCATCCAGTCATCCATCTAGCCATTTTTCAATCCTTGCTCTATCCATACATATATCCAATTATGCAATTTTTCGGCCTATCTATCCACTCTTACATTCAGCCATTCATTTATTTATCCATCCATCTATCCATCACTCACTCACCTATCCATGTATCCATCCACCTACGCACTGCCTCCAGAAAGCCTAAATTGGATATAAAAAATGGACAATGTGACCGGGTAGGGATATGTACTGTTACTCTCCCTTCGCCAGATCAACCACCCAATCTTCCATCCAACCAACCATCCACCCAACTAAATATATACCAATAGACCTCATTCATCTATCCATCCAGAACTATTCACAGATACACTGATCCATTCATCTACCCATTCATCCACCTATCTACACATATATACAACCATCCACCTATATCGTCACCTATCCATTCGACATTCATACATCCATTCATCTTTCGATCCACCCATTCATCCATCCATTCTAACACCTTCTGAACCACTGAGTTATGGTATACAATTTTCCAATCAGCCTATGTAAGAAAAAATGGCACCCCAGTATGGCAATTATGGCACATTACGCAACCTACCCATTTAATCGTATTTTTCCTGTCAATTATGCTATCTATAATTTCTATCTATCTATCTATAACTTCTATCTATCTATAACTTCCATCTTTCTATAACTTCTATTTACCTATCTATTAATTTTCTAAGCCACAGGATGTACACTTCGCTTTCATCAAACTAATGCCAGACTATTTTGTTCTGCCTGAGAGATCCCCCTTGTTTAGATGGAGTTAACGAAGGCAACAACTAACCTCTCCAGTTCCAGGTGTCTTGAAAGCTGAATAAAATCGTCTGGAGACAGAAGACTTAAATAAATACTAAAGGGGTTGACTCCAGAATCTATCCCCCTGTATCAAACCATTTATCCATCCATCTGATCGTCCACCCATCTAACCAACCAACCATTTAACCACCCATGCCATCCATCAGCCACTATCAAACCATCCATCTGTCTGACCATCCAATCACCTAAAAATCCATCCACATAACCTTTCAAGCCACCTATGCGCTAGTGTTAATCCATCCATCCCTTCCCCTGATCATCCAGCCACCTAACCAATCACTGCTTCAACCATCCACGCTACCTATGCCCCTGTGTCAAACCATCCACCTATTTGACAAGCCACCCACCTCACCATCTATCTCTCCAACCACCAACTGCGTCCATGCACCAAAGCCTAATCATCTACCTGACCAGCTACCCACCCACCCAACCATCCACTTAACCATCCAGGGCAGCTATGCACCAATGTCAAACCATCCATCAACCTACCCCCTCAACCATCCCTACGGCCATAAGGGTTAAATCCTTTTAAGCTCCCAGAGGACCAAAAGGGGGTGGTGTGTGTGTGTGTGTGTGTGTGTGTGTGTGTGTGTGTGTGTGTGTGTGTGTGTGTGTGTGTGTGTGTGTGTGTGTGTGTGTGTGTGTGTGTGTGTGTGTGTGTGTGTGTGTGTGTGTGTGTGTGTGTGTGTGTGTGTGTGTGTGTGTGTGTGTGTGTGTGTGTGTGTGTGTGTGTGTGTGTGTGTGTGTGTGTGTGTGTGTGTGTGTGTGTGTGTGTGTGTGTGTGTGTGTGTGTGTGTGTGTGTGTGTGTGTGTGTGTGTGTGGGGGGGGAGAAAGAGGGGATTATGTACATGCATATGCAAGTGTGTGGCCGAGTATATGTAAACGTACGTGAATGAAACTGTATGTAGTAGTATGAGTATATGACGTGTAGTCATACACGTGTGTACGTGTATGTGTGTGTGCGGTAGGGGTGGCATGTGTGAATAATTCAGAAGCAACATTATCCCCACACCTGTAATCGACCCGCACAACCCCCACCTCTTTCCTCCTCCTCTTATTGTTGTTGTTGCTGCTGCTGTTGTTGTTTTTGCTGTTGCTGCCGGTGGTGGGTCTCAGGTGTTGTGAGGGATTGTGCTTGTCTGTGAGGAAACGTGTTTGTCTGAGAAGCAATGCACTTGTCTGTGAGGAAATGTACTTGTCTTAGAGGAAATGCGCCTATCTGTGAGGAAATGTGTTTGAGAGGAAACGCACTTGTCAATGAGGGACTAAGTCTATTTGAAAGGGAATGTGCTTGTCTGTGAGGAAATGTGTTTGTCTTAAGGAATGTGCTTGTCTGTGGGAGTTTGTCTGAGAGGGAATGTGTCAGTGGCTTTTTCAAAAGGGCATATATCTGTCTGTGAGTGAAATGTGTTTGTCTCTTGGGGAATGAGTTTTATTTGGAGGAGATTATATTTTACTTGGTATGTTTAGTTTGTGGGGGAATGTGCCTGTCAGCGAGAGAATGTGTTTATCTGTGGAGTCTTGGGACTGTCTGTGGAAGAATGTCTGGCTGGGGGTGAATGGGTTTGTCTGTGGAAGAACGTGTTTATGGGAGAATACGTTAATATGTTTGTGGATAATTCTGCCTGTTTTGGGGTAATTCTGTCTGTCTTTGGGGTACTTCTGTCTGTTTGTGGAAGAAAAAACCTGTCTAATAAAGTGAAAATGTTAGGACAATATCATTCACTGTGATGGAAGACGTATGGGGGACTAAGTATACGGTGCAGTTGTATATATTTCGTGTGAGATGCGTAGTTTTTGTAAGACTCGTACTGTAATATGAAAGATGCGCTGTGTGCTTGTTGTATAGTTTTGCAGAAAGTGATTTTGTAAGGTAGTGCATGGATTTCCGTATGTGTGCAAGCTTCATTAATCATTTCTGTAGCCTACCTCTCACTACTTTTCCTTCCAAGCAACAGGAATAACCACTGCAAGTTAAAGGTCAGACGGAACTGTGCCTGTTTATGCGAGGCTGTGTGCAACTGGGATTAAGTTTGTTTATAGAAGGATCAGTATATTTTTGAGCGTGAGAATCAGGCTGGTTGTGAGATCCCATTGTGCGCATGTAAGACCCATCTTTCTCTAAACAACACTATTTATGTCGGAGTTTTGTTTACCTGTGACGGATTCATAATGGTAAGTGGGTAAAATGGGAAAAACAGAGTAAAGACTGAAAGAACTTACGGGCTGGAAACAGAGTAAAGACCAAAGAAATAAAACACTTACAGGCAGGAAACAGGCTAAAGACCAGAGAAATAATGAACTCCGAATCACTGAACTACAGATCGATGCTAATTATAATACGAGTCCCATGAATGTTCGAAAAAAAAAAAATGGGGCTTATCTACTTCTCCTTGATCCATGCTTTTGATCCCTTCACGACGATGACATGTTTCTTCTTACTTCCACACTATCTTTATGTCAGGAAAAATCTCTTGTAGTGAAGGGAATCATCTCTACCCGCTTCCCCATTTTGAAAACCTTCTAATCTCAAAATCTATAGATAACAAAAATAATAACAAACATACATAATCATTGTGAAAAAGTTAAGAATATGAAAGTTAAGGGATATCATCTGTTTCCCTCCTCCTTCCTATATTTGCTTGACTGTAATGCTGTGCTTGTCTAATTAGAGGTGTGCTTGTCTGTGCGGGCCTGGATAGGTGAGTTTGCGTGTCCCAGGTAATGACGGTTGCGTGTATGCTGGAGTGATATTCGTGTGCGTGTAAATGCCTGGGGAAATGACTCACGATATAGTGTATGGGTGTAGCGTTCATGTAATATGCGCGTATTTCAATTAATGTGTGTGTGTGTGTGTGTGTGTGTGTGTGTGTGTGTGTGTGTGTGTGTGTGTGTGTGTGTGTGTGTGTGTGTGTGTGTGTGTGTGTTGAAAATAATGGAGTATTTAAAAAACTCTCTCTCTCTCTCTCTCCTTTTTCTACATCTACTCCCTAGTCTTTTCACCTCTCCTCCCCTGCCTACCTGACTTTCTCTTTTCCCTATTTCCACGATTCTCTTCCTCTCGCTCCACATCCATTCCTCCTTCACTTCTCTCCCAACTCCCCACCCACTCCATATCATTCCTCCTCTCCTGTTCCTCCCTCACCTCTCTTATATCTAACCTCTCGCTCTCCACATCAGTACTATTTCGTTCCTCCCCAAACCCCTCCCACCCCACATTAATTCTACCTTCCCTCACCTCTTCCCCTTTCCCATCTCCTGTCTCCCTCAATTCCTCCCTTCACTAGTTACACGCCCCTTACTTTACCGACCCCCTAGCTCCTGATCCCCCTCCATCCCTCCTCCTCTTCAGTTCCCCCATCATCACCCCGACGACTACTCCTCCTCCCCCTTCCCTCTCATCCCCCCCACCATTCCCTCTCTCACCCTGACCACCCCTCCCTTCTCCTCTCTCCATTCCTTCCTCACCCTCAACCATCATCACCCTTACTGCTCCTCCTCTCCCTTCCCTCTCATCCCCCCCACCCTGCCCTCTCTCACCCTGACCACCCCACCCTTCGCCCCCCCACCATTCCTCTCTCACCCCCCAAAATCCCCACCCCTCACAATATCCCTCTGTTCGCGGCAACACGTCAAACAGTGACTAATTACTCCACACAACATCCACATACCCGTCTGGTCATCAGCCTTCCCAATGAGAATACTGTTTTGTTTAAATAACCCCATACGACACCGCAGTATGGTTTTAATTCATCACTTTATTCCCCTGTTACCCACAGACGATTTTCTTTGGATAGGGGACATGTCAGACTGAAGGGGTTTGAGTCAATCTCCAGACATGAGCCTTGCTTTTTATTTTACTTTGTTATCGATTTACTTATTTATTTTACTTACTGTTGCCTCCGGAATATTTTCTTTTGCTTAGGGAGGCTTCTCAGGCTGAAGGGTTGATAAAAATCTTCATTAACCCTTCATTAACACCTGTTTAATATTAATACCGGAAGACAATTAAGCCCAATTTATCCTGGGAAAAGACCGCTAGGATATAAAGATTTAAGCACTTAACTACGAAAAGTCTCTCCCTGAGCTGAATGATACTGACTGGCTGTTAGAGGAGCAAACTCAGTAAGACATCGTATTACTGAAAGAGCCAAATGAATATCCCTCTAATCCCTCCACAACGAGGTCTCCCCTTGTAAAAATAATAATAATAATAATAATAAAATAAAAAACTCGTAAGAATAACAAAGAAATGTTAGAAAGTCGTCATCATACTAACTTACGGGGCTAAAGGAGTCTGAATCGAATCCTTCACAACGAAAGGTCTTCCTACCAACTTGGACAAAATCGTGTGGAACTGAAAAAAATGTATTTCAGAAAGTCTGGTAGTAAAAAAAAAAAAATTGAATTAAAAAAATGTCAGCGTGTTGAAACGGCTAATACACCACCGGACCTAAACGACCCTCGATTGGGGGAAAAAAAAAAAAAAAAAAAAAAAAAAAAAAAAAAAAAAGGGGTACCCAAGCAGCCTCTGAGCCGAAACTGGTAGGAGAAGGAAACACACAAACGACGGAGCATAATCTGGATCCATTCCATTAGGATTTAAATCTGGCCCGCTCCACGCACCAGTCCCTCGCTCTTCCTCTTCCTTGCCTAATCTGCCTCCTCTTTTTCCTCTTCCAATAGTCTTTTTCCATTATCGTCTTCCTCTTCCTTCCTTTATCTGCCTCCTCTTTTTCCTCTTCCAATATTCTTTTTCCATTCTCGTCTTCCTCTTACTTGCTTTCTCTGCCTCCTCTTTTTCCTATTCCAATATTCTTTTTCCATTCTTGTCTTCCTCTTCCTTTCTTTTTCTGCCTCCTCTTTGTCCTCTTCCAATATTTTTCCATTCTCGTCTTCCTCTTCCTGTCTCCTTCCACTCTCTTCTCTCCTTGGTCTTTGTTTTTATTCTCATATTCCCTTTCCTATCTCATCATTCTTGATTTCCTCTTCCTATCCTCTCCTTCCATTCTCTCTGTCCTGTTCTTTTGTTTTTATTCTCACTCTTCATCCTATCTTTCTTTTTCATTTTAGTGTTCCTCTTCCTGTCCCCTCCTTTCGCTTCTTTCTCTCTCTGTCCTTAGGCATTCTCTTTTCCCCTTTCTATTTTTATTCATACTCTTACTCCTCATCGTTCACTTATTCATTCGCTTTCTACTTCCCTATCTTCATTCATCCTTACTCCTCTCCGTATCTTTATTCACTTTGACTCCCCTCTCCATCTTCATTCAGTCTCTTACTCCTCTCCTTATCTCTTCCAGCCTCTTATTCCTCTGCCGGTCTATTTCCATAATCATATTACTCTTATCTTTTTCCACTCTCATATTCCTCCCCCCATCTTTACTTACGCTTATTCCTCATATTTTTTTTCCATCCTGATTCCTTTTCCGTATCTTTTTCGCTCATCTTTGCTTCAATAACTCTTCTCTTTAACCCCTTCGTTTCGGATGGATTGTGAGAAGCTGAATAAATCACCTGAGGGAGGGAACAAAAAATCGTACGTCAAGGATGCTTCAAACTGATTCACAGCGAGGAGGCTAAGTTGAAATTTATACTCTGGATGCAGGAATAAATAAATAAATAAATAAATAAATCCTACCGAAGAGGTTCTTCTCTTGATTATTTCACTTCTTCCGTACGTCTTTAAGATGCAGTTCCAAAAATCTTGATGAGTGAAAAATTGAAAAAAGAAAAAAAAAAGTCTTACAGGAGAGTCTTTCATTCACGCGTCTACTAAATAAAGGTCACTGTATAAAGGGTCACTATATTTCTTCCAATGTATTTAAAGATGTGGCACTAAAAGGCATGATCACTTCAAAATTATAGAAAAAAAAATCATGTATGAAGAATCGCTGTAGGTATCAATGTGCTCTGTTAAAAAGGCATTGAACACCTCTAAATTACGTAGAAAAAATATCATGTGTGGAGACCCGGTGTAGGTACAAATGCGCGTTGTTAAGAATCATTTTATTTCCATCATTCAAAACGGCAAGGCTACTGAAAAATGGCTGGGAGAAATATGACGCACCCAGGAGAATTAATCTGCGTATAATGAGGGCAATTAAAGGACAACACACTCACGCTGGAAATGATGGAGGGAAAAAAAACACAAGAAAAAACACCGAAAATATTACTCTAATTAAATGTGTCAGCAGCATTTAAAAAGGGAAGAAATATTATAGG
>NC_136975.1:41405992-41518492 GCF_032717465.1 Coenobita brevimanus
GTGTGTGTGTGTGTGTGTGTGTGTGTGTGTGTGTGTGTGTGTGTGTGTGTGTGTGTGTGAAGGACGAGCACAGCGGCGCATGCAAACACAGGCTTCTACAGTAACGAGGAAAGGGATATGCGGTGTGTGTGTGTGTGTGTGTGTGTGTGTGTGTGTGTGTGTGTGTGTGTGTGTGTGTGTGTGTGTGTGTGTGTGTGTGTGTGTGTGTGTGTGTGTGTGTGTGTGTGTGTGTGTGTGTGTGTGTGTGTGTGTGTGTGTGTGTGTGTGTTTAGCCATGTGGTATGTGTGTGAGTCTGTGTTTGCCCACAACCACATGTATACATAACCAACTCAGTATGTGCAAGTGTAAGCCTGCAGTCGATGTGTATAATTTGGCGTGTGTGTGTGTGTGTGTGTGTGTGTGTGTGTGTGTGTGTGTGTGTGTGTGTGTGTGTGTGGCAAGCACAGAGACGCACGTAAACACAAATCGAGTAACCAGACAAGGAATACAAAGTCGCAATGACGTCACACTTCACCACACAATATCCTGCACATTTACCTTACTTAATTCCACACTTACAAACACATTAATTCTGAACCTGCGTTATATTTAGCTTACACAACATCAACAATTACTAGTTCATTAATTCTCAACCAGCAGCACATGTAACTAGTACAACATATGAAGAATAATTTGACGCCCCATAAGTTGCTGGTTTGAAAGAGAGAGAGAGAGAGAGAGAGAGAGAGAGAGAATAATGGTGGGAAATTATACTGGGTGGAGAGGTAAAGACTGGCTTCTTCAACAACGAGAGAAGAGATTTGTTATTACTAAATAAGGTATATGAAGTTGTAATAATGACATACTTAACCAACAGGCCTGCTCTACATTCACCTTGCACAACAATTATAAACGCCGATTCTGACACACGGTGAAGAATTATAAATAGCCTCTTACGACTCACCCACAACTTCATACAAACATCTATCATTATCTGGGGTAAAATATTAGAGCTGTCCTTCCAAAATCATTAATGTTGTGGCTATGTAATGATAAAAAATAATTTTGGGAAAATAAATGTGTGATGAGATAAAGACAGCTTTCTCTCCAGTAACAAGAGAATAGATAAAGATATGTTATTACCAGACAAAGATACGGAACTGTGATGATGCTACACGTTTCGAAACATGGTGCTCTATATTTATCTCACAAAACGGTTATACATACATTAATTTTGAATCTGGTCTGTATTTATGATCTGCTATACATTTACCTTACACAGCGCCCACAATTATATATACAGTAATTCTTTTATGGTCGGTACTGTAATGTATTTTATTCTATTCTGTTCCTACCGCCAGAGAACCTACATGGTGTTGATAAGTCATCATTAACCCTCTCATGGCCGGGAAACCTCCAGCTAACACAAGATAACTGTATTCAGATGAGTCAAAGGAGCCCGAGTTAATTTTGTTACAATGAGAATAAATACAATGCTCTGGAAATATACAATATGGTGAGCTACAAATTTATCAGAACAAGCTGAAAAAAAAATTTACTTTATATATATATATATGAAACATGTTATCGATACATGTTTTAACAGGGCTTACAAAAATAAAATAATTATTCTTAACGTGGGGTTGATTTATACTGTGATCAGAATATAAATTCTCGACAATGTGCAATACATCATATCCAGACATACTCTCTGATTACTAACAGTGCGGAAATAGCCTTCCTCGTACAACATGTGAACAATTCTACACACTCGTACGCTTCACCACACACGCTCTTCTCTCTCTCTCTCTCTCTCTCTCTCTCTCATTAATCATCGAGCCAGCAGTAAATAAGAGCCCCTTTGACCTTGAATAAGAGGAGAGCTACGATAGTGACGAATCCCACCTCCTCTTGGTGAAAAACCCTGAAGTCAACCGATAACTTCCACTATACTCTTTTTACTCTAATTTGGCCTGAGACTGCCACCTCTCTCCCTTCAATGCTCAGCTGTAACAGGAGTAATTATAGTGCTAGTCACGAAGAAGCGCTGTGGAGAGGATGTAGAGTAGCACTGCCTCATTCTGCCACTGAGCTTCGTGATGTAAAATGTAATGAGGAAAAAATCAAGAGCAAGTTTGGGTGAAAATAGTGTAGTTTATTTACCGAATCATCCATCACTCTTCCTTCCATGTGGGGGTAGCCGGTGGCGTACTGGTTAGCTTGTCCAGTTCGCATGTGGAAGAACCCGAGATCAATTCCCAGACCGCTCAGACGGGTGGAATCATTTTCTCCCCTCCAAATCCCGGTACAATTAGGGACCAGAATGTAAATTCGAGTACTGTACTGTAGCTCGTGTTCTAGGTGAAGATAGTGACTCAGCCAAAACTTACTAATGACTCGCGCAGTCGATAAGGCAGGTATTAATCAGTCTTGTAACACACAGAGATGAATAGCAGCCCCAGGTAGTTATAAGTAGATGGATACGTTGATACTGGCTGACTGACTGACTGACTGACTGACTGAGAGAGAGAGAGAGAGAGAGAGAGAGAGAGAGAATCACCATCACACTGAACAGTTAACCATTTCACTTTTAGTACGTCAATTACCCTTCACTCTTGTTATTACCACACGACTTTACTCACCTTCCGGAAAAAAAAAAAATCTGATACTGTAAGGAAATAATGAACGCTGCGTCACCCCCCTCCCCCCGTTCGAAAACTGCCCCCTAAGCTGAATAAAATCGTCTGGAGGCAGCAAGAATATAATCAAAATTCAAAATGAAGTTACGCTGCTGGGGGACGCAAATCCGTATATATCCCGTGCTCATACGCATTTCCAGCGTAACAGACTCCAGGGCAAACTAATTAGACCTTAATTAAAGTCTTGTCCTCACTGCACTATAATTACTCTGACGGAATACTGTAACCATATCACGCTGCACAGCCGACGTTTATTTTAAACAGAATGGCTGTGATGCTATGAAGCTGCTATTTTTTTAATCAACATTATTATTATTATTATTATTATTATTATTATTATTACTATTATTATTATTATTATTAGTATTATTATTTACTACATCCATACGATTAACAATATATATCTGGTTAAGTAGCATACTAGTTACAAAACAACACAGACACAAATAAATATACACACCTGAGCAGGTGCTGCAGTCCCTAACAATTCAGGCATTGAGGTGATAAAATGTTACTCTAAACACACACACACACACACACACACACACACACACACACACACAACCTGTAATTAAGCCCAGAGCAACCTGAAGTCTCAAACAGATCAGTCAATACGGCAGTAAAAACGTGCCTCCAATTATCACAATACTGTACTCTCTCTCTCTCTCTCTCTCTCTCTCTCCTTTATTCACACACACACACACACACACACACACACACACACACAGTATATATATATATATATATATATATATATATATATATATATATATATATATATATATATATATATATATATATATATATATGCACAGGTCACACACACTCATACGCCCGCGCACACACACACACACACACACACACACACACACACACACACACACACACACACAAACCAACCACACACACACAAGCCAATCACAAGCTAAAAACACAAAACTACACAAACCAACACACGAACATACCCACACTCACTCCACACACACACACACACACACACACACACACACACACACACACACACAGCTGTAATTAACCTCCAACATCAGCCTAAAGCCCCCAAACAGATCAGTCAATACGGGTGTAAAAAAACGCTGGGTGCCATCATCACATTATTCAGGAAGCGAGGCCAACCATTTCCTGGCCGCCAATTACCGTGCGTCAACAACCTCCCATTAGCCAGACTCTGATTGGCAGCGGCTGTGGCACGGGCGAGGACTGGGATGGGAGAGGGACGGATGGAGGAAAAGCGTGGGTGTGTGTGTGTGTGTGTGTGTGTGTGTGTGTGTGTGTGTGTGTGTGTGTGTGTGTGTGTGTGTGTGTGTGTGTGAAAGTGAGAAGGGAAGGAAGAGTGGGAGAGGCGAAATGTGTAATGGATGTAGATGTAAGGAGAACAGAGGTGTGGGGAAATGATGAGGAGGAGAGGCAGAGGAGTGGGATTTGATGGAGAGGTGTGGAGTGGGATTGGATGTGGAGAAAGGCGTGGAAGAGGCGGAGTGGCAGTACGTCAACAAATCCTATTAGCGAGTATCTGATTGGTAACGAATGTGGCACGAAGAAAGGGTGGGATGGGGGAGGGATGGAGAGAGGATAAGAGTGGATGTGGAGTGTGAGTGTGTGGGCGAGATGAGGAATGGGCATGAATGTGGAGAGGAAAGGAGAAGTGGGACTTAATATGGAGAAGGACAAAGGAGTGGGAATTAATGAGAGGTGTGTAGTGGGAATGGATGTGGAGATTATGAGTGGTTCCATCAGCGAGGCACTCATTGGCATCGGATAAGGCACGGACAAGGACTGGGATAGGAGTGGGATGGGATGGGATGGGAGAGTGGGGTGGGGTGGGATGGGATAGGGGAGTGGGATGGGATGGGGGATGGAGGGGTGGGAGGAGAAAGATGTGGAGAGGAATAGGGATTTGGGTCTGGGATGGGATGATGGAGCGGGAAAGGAGAGATTTGGGGGTGGATGTGGATGTGAGGAGGGAATAGAGGTGTGTGAGCTGAGGCAATGAGCAGCAGAGGAGTGAGATTTATTGTGGAGAGGAGGAGGAGAGGAAAGGGATGTGATAAGGAGAGGTGTGGGGTGGGAGGGGATGTGGAGTTTGAACAGCTATGGAGGTGAGGAGAGGTGTGGGAGTGTACGTGGAGGAGGCGAGGAGTGGTGAGGCTGTGGCACGGACAAGGACTGGGAGTGAGATGGATGGAGGAATGGGAGGTGAGATGTGGGAAAGGGTCTGATGAGGGATGAAAGATTCTGAGGGTGGAGGAGTGGAGGGGAGATGAGTGAGAGGATGTCGATGTGAGGAGGAAGAGATGTATAGGAGTTGATGTGGAAGAGCAGGAACGGATATGGAGAGGAAGGGAAGACTACAGAACGGTGGAGTGGGTGTCAAAGTGGAGAGGAAAGCTGGAGTGGGGATGGATGTCAAGTGATGTGGATGTGGGCTGGAGGAATGAAGCTGATGTGGAGAGGAAAGTGGAAATGAGAACAGTTATCGAGGTGTATTGGTAGATAAAAAGAGGAATGAAGGAATGAGATGCGGAGAAGAAAGGAAACGTGAGAACAGAGAGTGAAAGAAATCAGTAGTTAAAAAAAAAAAAAAAAAAAAAATATATATATATGAAGAAAAGTGAGCTGATATGGAGAGACTGAAGAAGAAGGAACAGATACGGTGAAAAGTCAGCAGTTGATATGAAAAGGATTACAGGAAAGGGGGCTGATGTGGAGAAAAATGTGGAAGTAAAAAAACAGATGATGAAAAATGTGTATGCAAAAACAGATGATGAAAGGAATAAGCGACTGATACGAAAAGGAATAAAAGAATAAGGAACTGATACGGAGAGGAATGAACAAGTGGGAATACATACTGAGCGGTCCTAACAGTTAATATACGTAAAAGAATGGAGGAATGGGAGTTGACAGGGTGGAATGAGGGGGAGATTATTTAGAGAAGACTGTAATAATGTCAACTGTTGATATGGAGAGGAAGAGTTAAACTGAGTGAGAAGGAGAGAGTATAATCTGAGCAAAGTATCCAGGAGTGATGTAAAAAGAGAGGGAGGGATGAAGCAAGAGAATGGGATGAAAGTGGAATGAAAGAGTGTAGTCGAGAGTGTGGAAGTGATGTTGAAGCTGTGAAAGTGGTTTAAAGGGAATGGAATGAGAGTGGAGCACGGGAGTGGAGTGAAGGGTGCGGGAGTGAAATAAGAGCGGTATAAGGGAAATAAGAGAGTGGAAGAGAGTGGGAGTGATACGACAACAGTGTAAGGAAGTGGAGTAAAACAAAAAACCGCGTAAGGGAGTGGAAAAAAGGAGGGAGAGAAAAGGAACAGACTGAGGGTGAAGTGATTTGGGTCGATGTGATACGGTGTGTGTAAGTGGAGTAAAGGCAACAAAATGACACTGGAGTAAGACAGAGGAGTAGAGATAACGAGATGGGATGGAGTAGGGAAAAGAGAATGATAAAGCAGCAAGACACAGGGGCAAAGACAACGAGATGGGAGGGAGTGGTGTCAAGGTAATAAAGTGAAAGTGGAGTAAAGAAAGAAAGCTGAGCGAGGGCAAGTAAGGATGACAAGGCCTCCCATCGCTGTGCCCTGGCCTAACCTCCCAGGGATTGGCCGGCGGGGTCTTCCATCACAACAGAGCGTGGATGAAGGGAAATAGGCCACGGAGGGAGCACCGGGAAAAAGGAGAGCGAGGGGGGGAGATTGAAACTGTAATGAGTGGTGCAGAGGAGGGGAACTGGGTCAGCGGTAAGGCTGGCGAATTAGGAGAGAGAAGAAAAGAGTTGTTCAGAAATGAGAATTGAATAGAAAATGATGTCTGGAAATGAGAAAAGAAAGGGAAAGAGGGGGAGACTAAAACTGTAATGAGTGATGCAGAGGAGGAAAAATGGGTTACAGGCATGGTAGGGAATTATAGGAGAGATATAGGAGAAAAATACTGAGAACAGTAAGAGAGAGAGAGAGAGAGAGAGAGAGAGAGAGAGAGAGAGAGAGAGAGGTTGCTTCAAAAAGAGCAACGGGGATACTGAAACTTGTTATGAGTGAAGAGAAAAAAATGCTGCGTAAAATGAGAACTGGAAAGAGGATGCTAAGGGGAAGAGAAAATGGTTATTTAGAAGAGATCATATTATAATAATTGTTGAAAAAATAATGAAGAAAGGATGTTTGGAAGACTGAGAATAGATAAAGGCTGTCGTGATGGATATATAATAATAATGATAATACGGTAATAATAATAATAATAATAATAATAATAATAATAATACGGTAATAAAAAAAATAACAGCAGCAGCAGCAGCAACAACAATAATAATAATGATGATGATACGGTAATAATAATAATAATAATAATAATAATAATAATAATAATAAAAAGGTTGCCTGAAACAAAACAGAAAAATGATACTATCCACGTCTAAAACTGCAGACTCCTCACTAAAACATTAATTTTACTGAGTGGGTAATCACAGCAATAGAAAACTAGTCACGTTATTCCAATATCACGGTAAAACACCCACCCACCCACACTAATACTTCCCCATACACAAGCACACCCACCCTAAAAACACAAGCACATCAAGACTTCTCGAAATGATAGGGATCCTGAATCTTGCCCTTCTCGTTTAACTCTATAAATGGGCGATTTCTGCAGCCTCCAACCCTCTGACTAACTCTGCCGTAAAATAAACTACAAAATCGCGCCCAACAGAATCCTTACCCACTCCCAACAGACTCCTTACCTACTCCCAAATTAGGAGACGTTTACCCTCTCTTCCTCGTCCACAAAAACTCAGTCGTCTCCACCCCTTCCCACAAACACTCACCAAATAAGCGCTAACTGAATAATGCTAAACCAATCCTTTAGGTATACATCTCTCAACATAACCAACAGCCTACCACACACACAAGTTCAGAGTAAAATTTCCTCATTCATCGTATTAACGTCTAACACCTGGAAGTTTTATTTATTTATCTAATTCGTTTACTTATTTATTTTTGTTCCCTACATGTCAACAAGTGGCTTGGCAGAGGGTTTGTGCATCTCCCCGTAAAACAACTAACTCAAAGACGAACGGCCACCCCTTAAAGGATTGTGGCGTCTGGCTACATAGATAGATAGATAAAAAGATTGGCAGACAGACATACAGACAGATAGATTGATAGACAGGTACACAGACAGACAGACAGATAGATTGATAGACAGGTACACAGACAGACAGACAGATAGACGGAGACAGATAAATACACATGTAGAGATGCATTTGTTTTCTTTCAGTAAACTAACTCTCATTACCCAAAAGGCTGTTCCGTGGGTGTGTCTGCTGTGTACATTTAGCAAGTCCTTATGAAATATTGCTTTTTCTAACATTTCTCTTTTTGCTTTCAACCCCTTCAATACTGTGACGCCTTATCTTTTTTTTTTTATTTAGGTTCCACTTCATTGTTTTTAAATAACTCAGGATAATCTCTAATCATGAGGGGGCTAATTACGTTTGAAGGGCGGCTCCTGATCCAAATAAAATAACCAGGAATGAAGAAGAATAAAATAAAGGATGCGTTACAAGGGGTTAAGGTCACTGAAAAGTAGAGAAAATAAGGCCTACTCATGCTCCAATGCCACCTATAAATCAAATCTGCCAATGAATCAGCACTTTACAGCGCCAATTATATGAAAAAGGATGAGATATTTTGCAACACACACACACACACACACACACACACACATTCTTCCTTCCTCCTCCCAATCCTTGAACCCTACGGAGGCTGGGTTCAATTTAAGTATGAAGAAGGCGGCGATAAGCATACGAATTATACGTGAAGGAGTCGTGGGTAAAGAAGCGCTACAGTTAGTTTTATCATCAAACTGCATGGTGAGATAATGGGATCAGAGAGAGAGAGAGAAATTTAAAAAGGGGGGGGGTTCGCGGGTCGTAGTTCAATTATTATTATATTAAACAATTTCGTTGATAAAGACAAGTAGCAAAGTTGATACAAGGAAGGGATGTGGGACAGAGTTAGTAATAATACGGGATGGTCGTGGATCGTGGGTCAGACAATGCATAGTAAGTCAACCGTGCTAGTAGGTAACGGGCAGAGGAAGAGAAGACATAAAAAGCTGAGTGGCAAAAAAGGTCAATGTGGGTCGTCGGTTCGCCAACGCTACACGTCAATATATAAAATGGCAATGAAATTTATTGATAAAAATGGAAAGAGACGAAAAAAGAAAGAACAACACTGAAGAAAACAAAAACACACACACACAAAAAAAGACGCTCGTGAATACCAAATCCAGCAGTACTAACGGCATAAACTTAGACAGACAAATAGATGGACAGACATAAAAGATAGACAGATAGATAAATAAACAAGTATGATGGCGAGAAAAGGGAAAGAGAATAGAGACAGGAAAAGCATGGGTCATAAAAAAGGTACTCATGGTCCGTGGGTGCGTCACTGCAACACACCTATTACAAAATCTAGTATGTGACCAGGCAAAAAGGAATGGCACGCAGTTAACAATATATTATAAGACTTTGGCAGTGCTAGTGACCAAGCTCATTATAATCAATCTGGCTGGAAAATGCGAACAGAAAGGAGAATGAATGGCATGTCGAAATGAATACCAGTAAAAAAAAAAAATAAAAAAAAAATAAAAAAAAAAGACAAAGAAAGAAAGCTGCAGAGTCGTGAGTACGGCAGCGCTGCACGCCTGTTACAAAATCAAACAACTAAATAGGAAGGGAAGGAAATGTGAACTGAAAAGGGTGGCATGTCGGAAAGAAAAAAAAAAAAAAAAAAAAAAAAAAAAAAAAAAAAAAGGGGGGGGAAGAGAGTTAAGCTCGTGGGTCGTGAATCCGGCGTTGGCCTACTCGTTACAGTCAATTTGGTTGGCAAGAAAATGTGATTAGAAAAGAGGCGAGAAGGAGACGAGTGAAGAAATGAATTGCAGAAATGAAAGTAGAAGGAGAGATGTGAAGAAATGAATTGCAGAAATGAAAGGAGGAGAGGTGTGAAGAAATGAATTGCAGAAATGAAAATAGAAGGAGAGGTGTGACGAACTGAATTGCAGAAATGAAAGTAGAAGGACAGGTGTGACGAACTGAATTGCAGAAATGAAAGTAGGAGAGGTGTGAAGAAATGAACTGCAGAAATAAAAGAGGTGGGTACAATGTGAAAGTAAATATATTTATAAATGAATAAATAATTAAATCAATAAATGAATGAATGAATGAGTGAAGAAACCAGGGGATGGATGGGTAGTATTATGGGGTTAATGAAACGGTAAATAATAAGGGAATACGAGAGATAAGAAGATAACGATAGAATAGAAGTAATATGACTCAAAACTTATAAATACAGAGCAAGAGAGGGGAATAAATTTTTTGAGAGAGAGAGAGAGAGAGAGAGAGAGAGAGAGAGAGAAAATTATAGTGTGGGAGATGAATGAAAACAGGTTATGGGCGAGAGAAACACGACCCCGAGAAGAAAAGAGGTTAGAAAGTGAAAGAGACGTGAAAACTGAAGGTGAGGGGTGAAGGATGGCTGGGGGAGAGAGAGAGAGAGAGAGAGAGAGACGGGGTTGGGGGTGGGAGTGAGATGGTGGGAAGATGGAGGTGAGAACGCTGTCAGAACGAGCTTAACCCATCCATTAAGCTGAATAAAATCGTCTGGGTGTAGTTAGGATACGATAAAATGTCATCGTGTTGAAGTGGTTAATGGTGACTGTTTCTAAGCGTTAGGTAACAAATGTTGGTGGGGAATGTAGGTGGAGGTGAGGAATGTTGGTGGGGAGTGTAGGTGGGGGTGGGGAATGTTGGTGGGGAGTGTAGGTGGGGGTGGGGAATGTTGGTGGCGAGTGTAGGTGGGGGTGGCGAATGTTGGTGGCGAGTGTAGGCTGGGGTGGGGAATGGTGGTGGGGATGAGGAGTGCGCATATGCGGGTATGAAGACTGTACCTGGGGTGAGGTGTGCGGATGAAGGAGTAGGTGTGGGTGCGTGAAGAGAGCGTCTAGATGAGGGAGTGGGTGTGGGTAGGTGAAGAGAGTCTAGGTGGATATGAGGAATGTAGGTGGGGGTGTGGATTGGAAGGGTGGTGGGGAACGCAGTGTTGGTGAGGATGGGAGGGGTTGGTAAGAAATGTAGTGTGGGTGCAAATGGCGAGGGTAGTGTAGATACGAACCGACAAAGTAGTGCAGGTGATGGCGGGAGGTGGAGTCTGAAAGCGGAAGTGAGGTGTGAAGGTGTGACTGAGGTGTGAAGGTGTGACTGAGGTGTGAAGGTGTGATTGAGATGTGAAGATGGGGATGAGTGCGGGGCTGACTCAAGTGAAGTGCGGATGAGAGAATTAAATAAGAGGGTTCGTGAGAGAGCAACATGATGGAGTGACGGTGAAGAGGGAGGGGGAGACGGAAAGGAGAGGGGATGTGGTAAGGGTTGTGAGGGAGAGGGGGAGAGGGAGAGACAAGGAGACAGAGAAAGAGGGAGAGACAAAAAGACAGGGAAAGTGGGTGAGGGAGAAAGAGGGAATGGGGGAGAGTGAGAAGGGGATGGCTGAGAGTGGAACCCGAGAGACAGAAAGTGAGGGTCGAAGGGATGATGTGAAAAAAGAATGGAATCACGATGGAGAAGGAAAGAGGGAAGTGTGGAAGGACAGGAAGGCGAGGTTATAGCTTTTTTTTTTATGCAAGAAAGAAGGAACCAAAGGCCACGAGAGGGAAAGACTATGGAGTGAGGGTGGAGTGGAGAAGAGGGAGGAGTGAAGGTGAAGGGGGAGAGAGGATGACGTAAGGGTTAAAGGGAGAAGTAATGAAGTGATGGTGATGGGTGAGGAGGTGGAGTGTAACAGAATGGGATGAGTGGTGAGGCGAAGATTGACAATACGAACAGAGTGAAGGTGAAGAGAGGAATGTAGGGCAAAGAATGAGAAAGTGGGGTTAGGTGTCAAGTACATGCGTAAGAGTGAGACTGTGAATGAAAAGTGTAAGGGTGAGAATAAGGAAGCAAAGGTGAAGAATCAAGGGTAGAGGTGAGAAAATGGTTGTGTGAGCAAGTAAAAGGCAGCAAAGGTGAGAATTGGATAATAACGTGTTAGAGTGATATACGGTGGTACGAATGAAAGACAAATTTGTAGGGCTGAGAAAGATGTAAGACAGTACAAGATAGCAGGAGTATGAATGAAGGTGTGAAAATTAAGAGAAAATGTAGAAATTATAAGTCAGTCAGAGTGACAGAACAAATGCGTTGGGGTGACAGGCTGTGTAAGAGAGTAAAAATGAGAATGAAGAAAAGAGAAAAAAGTATATACTAGTAAGAATTTTGTAGTGAGAGTGAAAAGACAAAAGAGCAAGTAAAAGAATATGTTGAGTATAAGAGAGTAAATATGAGAATAAGGCTGCATGAGTGGCGAAGACGTGGAGAGAGACGAGCAAGAACAAGGGTGCATGACAAACAAAAATATACTTGATTATAAGCCACGCAAGACGATCCTTTAATTAACAAGAGGATGTGACGTGAAAAATGAGAGCAGTGACACGATGGCGATGAAGAGTGACAGTGAGTGGTGAAAGAAAGTGTGGGAAAGTGAATGGACAAGAATGATGGTAAGACTAGTGAGGGAAGAGCAAGGAGGTGAAGAACATGAATGATGATGGGAAGAATGAGGATAACGTGGAGAAAGAGGCGAATAAAATGAATGAGAGTGAAAGGGGTGAAAGTGGAATAATGATGATGAATGAAAGGTAGCAGTACTGTGATGAGTAAATGGAAAGAAATGAATAATATGAATGACGGTGAAAGGAGTGAAGGAAGAATAATAAAGATGAATGAAAAGTGGTGCAAGTAGTCTGAAGAGTAAAGATGCTGTGAAATTAAAATAAAGATACAGGGCAATAAAAAGAATGGTATTGACTGTTAAAAAGCTTGATTAAATAGATGAACGGGAACGAGATTTAAGTAAATGGTGTGTGAAGAGTGGGGGTAGAATGATGAGGAAGACGAATGGAAAAAAAAAATAAAAATAAATAAAAGTGATGGTGTCAAGAGTAAAGGCAGAGTGATGATGAGGATGAAGGTGGAAGAAAAATAGCGTGCAAGTGGAGAATCCGAATAGACTGATGATGTTGATGATGATTATGACTGGTGGTGGTGGTAGTGAAGGTGGCGACTGACAAATTCCGTGTATGTGGAGTGAGAACAGAGTGACAATGAAGAAGATAAAAAAGAAAAACAAGGAGGAGGAGAACAGAATAAGGGCACAATGCAGAGGAAAGTATTAAAAATAAAAACGTGTGTGCAAAGTGTAAGCAGCGTGACGACGACGATGATAGCAGAGGTGGTTAAAAACAGCTCGAACGAGGAGAGTGAGAGTAGAGTGGCGAAGGGCAGATCGATTAACTAAGATCTGAGGAAACAGCGTGTGTGATGTCAAGGGTGAGGGTAGACACAAACGAGGAAGTCATGCATGCTGGGTGAAAACGAAGAGGGACGAATGATGCTTGAAGACGGAGGGGAAAATGATGAATAACAAGTACAGGAGGAAAAATAATTATGTCGGAAAAATGAAAGAAGAAGTGATGAATGGCATGATTAGGAGGAAATGAATACCCGAGCCATAAAATGCATGAGGGCGTGATGTGATGAAAGTAAAAATAAAGGCATAATAATTGATGCCTTGAGACTGAAGAGATTAATGGCAAGTATAAAAAAAAAAACTGATAAATGAGGCATGAAAACAAATGGGAAAATAATGAAGTATAAGCGAAAACATAATTGGTGCTTGACAGATAAACGAGGATGTGATGAATGCTGTGTGTGTGTGTGTGTGTGTGTGTGTGTGTGTGTGTGTGTGTGTGTGTGTGTGTGTGTGTGTGTGTGTGTGTGTGTGTGTGTGTGTGTGTGTGTGTGTGTGTGTGTGTGTGTGTGTGTGTGTGTGTGTGTGTGTGTGTGTGTGCGCGCGCGCTTAAACAACGAAGATAAAAGTGACGAAGTAAAACAAAAAGTGATAAATGATTCTTGAAAACGAGGGGGGGAAAGTGGAGCAAAAGTGGTTGAAAATTATGGAGAAAAAAGAAAGTGACAGCGTAAGTGGTGAGTGAATTAATAAATACTGAAAAAGGAGGGGAAAGTGATGAATGATGCGTGAAAGTAAAGGAGGGAGAATGTGTGTGTGTGTGTGTGTGTGTGTGTGTGTGTGTGTGTGTGTGTGTGTGTGTGTGTGTGTGTGTGTGTGTGTGTGTGTGAGAGAGAGAGAGAGAGAGAGAGAGAGAAAAAAAAATCTTAACACCTCTTCCTCAGCAACTCATTCAGCAAATTACATGTTTTCATCCATTACTACTTCACTGATGCCTACTATGTCCATAAAATAAGTAGAAAAACATCAACAAGCAAGATAAATCGCTATGAAAAGGGTGTTACGTTCCCTATACCAATTTATGGAACTGAACCTGAAATACTACGGCGCAGAATAATAGGTGTTTGTCGGTAATTGACGTATCGGTGTGAAGGCTGAATGAGGAAGTGTGACGAGTGTAAGTGTGGGTGTAGAACATAACATAAGAACATAAGAAGAGAGGATAACTGCAGTAGGCCGGTTGGCCCATGCTAGGCAGCTCCTAGAAGAGTAACTGAACTACTAGAATGAGATAAGGATAGCAAAGAAGAAGGCTCTCCCCCGCCCTCCAAACCCTCCAGCCGAAGCCGGCAGGAAAAAGTCAGAAAGAACACCACGCCGTATAGAAAAACTGGCGTGGACATTTTACAGGAAAGTGTGAAAGGAGAATAGAGACTATCATAGTGTAACCTGAAAAGAAAATTTATTTTTTAATTAGTATTGGTTATAATATTTTCTTTATTCTATATCCACCCCTTATTTGTCATATGCTTATCTAGCCTATGCTTGAAACTCTCAATGGAAGAGGCAGCAACTACTTTACTAGGTAGCTTATTCCATTCGTCTACTACTCTATTACCAAACCAATTTCTACCGATTTCCTTTCTGAAACGGAATTTTTCTAGTTTGAAACCATTATTTCTAGTTCTATCCTGTATGCTCACTTTAAGTACCTTGCTAATATCTCCCTTATTTATACCATTCATCCACTTAAAAACCTCAATTAAGTCTCCCCTTACTCTACGCCTCTCTAGCGAATGCAGACTTAGTCTTTTCAGTCTGTCTTCATATGACAGGTTCCGGACGTCATGTATCATTTTAGTCATTCTTCTCTGTACATTTTCTAACGAATTAATATCCATTCTATAGTAAGGACACCAAAATTGTACTGCGTAGTCTAAATGTGGCCTTACTAATGCTAGATAAAGTTTCAGTATTACTTTAGATGATCTATTGCTCACGCTTCTCGAAATAAATCCTAGGACCCTATTTGCTTTATTTCTCGCATTAATGCACTGTTGCCTAGGTTTAAGGTCGTTACTAATCATAACTCCTAGATCTCTCTCGCATTCCGATTTGCTAATTTCTTTGTTATCTAAGCTGTATTTAGTATCTCCAATGGTCTTGCCTACGTTAAGTACTTTACATTTTTCAACGTTAAATTCCATTTGCCAAGTTTTAGACCATTTGGACAATGTATCGAGGTCTTTTTGTAAGTAATGGCAATCGTCAGTCGAGTTAATGATACGCCCTATTTTTGTATCGTCGGCAAATTTGCTGATTCTGCTATTGACTCCTAAGTCTAGATCATTTATATATATGATAAATAATAAGGGACCGAGTACTGAACCCTGTGGTACACCGCTAGTTACTAATCCCCAGTCCGACTTATTTCCATTTATTAATACTCTCTGCTTTCGTCCTTTCAGCCAGGATTCTATCCATTTTAAGATATCGCCGTCTATACCGTGTGCTCGAACCTTTCTAACTAACCTTTCGTGTGGGACCCTATCAAAAGCTTTACTAAAGTCCAGATAAATAACATCGTAAGCTTTATCGCTATCTACTGCCTCATAGACCTCCGAGTAGAATGACAACAAGTTTGTGAGGCAGGATCGTCCTTGCCTGAATCCGTGCTGACTTTCGTTTATAAGATTAAATCTTTCTAAGTGTTCTCTAATCTTATTTGCCAAAATTGACTCTAACATTTTTCCTACTATTGACGTTAGACTTATCGGACGATAATTCGACGCAGCTGATTTATCACCCTTTTTAAAGATGGGCACTACGTTTGCGGTTTTCCACGCCTCTGGAACTTCTCCTGAACTTAAAGAGTCATTAAATAACGTTAAAAGTGGCTGACATAATTCTTCTTTGGTTTCTTTTATAATTTTTGCATATATATCGTCCGGACCTGGCGATTTTTGAGGTTTTAACTTGTTAATTTCTTTCAATACGTCCTCCTTACTAATGGTTATTTTACTAAGAATATTTTCCGTATTCTCATGGTAAATATTTGCTGCTTGAGGGACCAGGCTTAGATTTTCCTTGGTGAATACTGATATGAAATAATTATTTAGGATGGAGCACATTTCTTTATCTTCACTGGTAATGTCACCTGATTCTGTTCTGAGTGGTCCTATCCTATCTTTATTTTTCGTTCGGTACATTTGATAAAAACCCTTGGGGTTTACTTTTGATTCACTTGCAACCTTAATTTCATAACTTCTCTTTGCTTTTCTTATCTCCCTCTTTACTTCTCTATTTAAAATTGTGTACCGGTTACGTAAGTGTTCCTCTCCACGTTTTATTTTTCTATATATTCCTTTCCTTTGGCCTATGAGAGATTTTAATCTGTTGTTTAACCATCTTGGTTCTGAATTGTTAGTTCTAAACGGTTTTGAAGGAATATATCTATCTTGGCCTCCGTATATTATATTTATTAACTCGTTATACTTCTCACTGGTCGAACGTCTGTTTGGTACTGGAGCTGAGTTAATTTCCGTCACCTGGACTACATTCCTATCTACCACCTCCCCCCTCACCGACACCTGACGGACGTCCCCACGTGCTTCCTGCGCCTGACCTATGACCTGGGGATCCCCACTAACCTGACATTCCCTCAAATTGCTAATCTCCCTGTGGAATACCGTTCGAAAATAAGCTCTTAAGCCATCGAAATCTCCTAGACGAAAATTAGGAACGGTGGAGGTATTTTCAGTGGAACAGACATCCCAAATAAATTTGAACTTAATTTCTTCATGATCGCTATTACCAAGTCGTCCACCAACCTCTATGTTTGTGGGTGTAGGTTGTGAGTGCCGGTCGTGTAAGGGTGAAGTGTGAGGCTGAAATGCTAAAGAGTGTTTAGGGTGAGTGTCGACGGATAGGGTGAGGGTGTAGACTGTAGAGGGTGAGATGCAGAAGTGTGTCTGTGGGCATAGGGTGTGTGAATGACGGTCTTGTTAGGGTGAAGTGTGAGTGCGGAATACTAAGCTGCTTGGTACAAGTGTGTAAAAGTAGATGGTGCGGAAGTGTGTGTGGGTAAAAGATAAGTGACAGTTGTGGAAGAGTGATTATGACTGACATTCTAAGGAGTGCTAAGGGTGAGTGTCGGTGGATAGGGTGAAAGTGTGAATTAGGGGTGGATAAAGAAGTGTGATATGTGCTTGTTGGTGTAGAGTAAATATGACTGACGGCTGCGCAAGGGTGAAGTGTGACACTGAAATGCTATGGGTTAACAATGGGTGTCGGTGGTTAAGAGTGTGAGGAGTAACTGTACAAATAAGAGTGTGATGAGTGCCTGAGGTTGTAGGGTAAGTACAATGTGATGAATGTGTAGGTGTGGTGTGAGTATAAGTGATGGTCCATGTAAAGAAGTGTGAGGATCAAATGTTAAGAGGCGTTAACAGTGTGAGTGCCTGTGGGTGTAGGGTGAGTACAGTGTGATGAGTGTGTGGGAGTAGTGTGGGTACAAGTGATGGTTTATGTAAGCGAAGAAGTGTGAGAATGAAACGCTACGAGGTGTTGAGAGCGGGTGTCTGTGGTTTGCGTGAGGGTGCGAAGAGTGAGATGTGGCGGTGACGTGAAGGGTGCGTGGGTGCGAGGGAAGAGGGCAGAGTGATGGAGAGATGGAGGAGGGCTGGGGGAGGTGATAACGGTGAGGGTAAATAGTGGGAGGAATGAGAGTCTGAGGGGAATGTCCAGAAGAGGGGCGGGGATGGGTAAGAGGTGGGGAGGATGAGGGGAAGGGAGAAGTAAGGGGTGAATGGTGGGTAGGATGGAGGTAGAGGAGGGTGAGGGTATGGATGTTCTAAGAGAGGAGGGAGATGGTCGATGAAGATGAGGATGAGAAAGCCGGATGGGTGAAGGGTGAGAGTGTGGGTGCTGTGAGAGGAGAAAGTGAGGGTGAAGGAGGGTGAGGGTGTGGATGGGAGGCAAGAGGAGGGAAGCGCGTAGGAAGAGAGGGAGAGGAAGGGGGAGGGTATGCAGAAAGGTGGGATGGGGGGGGAATGTGAAGGGGTTAATGACTAAGTGAGTGAGTGAGCGAGTGAGTCAGTGACTGAATGGTTGATTGATAATACTAAACCAGGCGACGAGGGGAGGAGGGAGTGAGACGGGGAATGAAAGGACAAGGTGAGGGGGAAAAAAAAGTTGAAGGGAAGGGTTAAAAAAAAAAAAAGCGAGAGAAGCACAGAGGGCAGGTGAGAGGGGAGCGGAAGGAGAGAGGCAGAAGGGGTAGGTGAGAATGAAGAGGAGGAGGGAATGAGGGAAAACTGTAAGAGGGTAAGGAAACGGAAGAGGGATCGGTATAAGAGGGCAGACATGAGGGCGAGAGGGAAGTATGGAGGTATTAAGAACAACAGTGTGAAGTGAGGGCGAGAAAGCAGAGTGGGGGTGAGAGGGGAAGGGGAGGGTGGGGGAAAGGTGAGAGTGAGTAGGAAATGACGAGAGGCGAGAATGAGGGTACGGAGGAACAGCAACGATGAGAGGAAGGGGAGAAGTGAAAGAACTGTACAGTAAATAAGAGTAACAATCTGAAAGGAAGGGGGAAAAGAAAGGTAAGGCGACGAGTGGAAAGGTGAGTGTGTAGGGGACGCTATGAGTGAGAGAAGGGAGAGAGTATGAGGGTACGAGGTTAAGGGATGAGAGTATGAGTGCAAGGCAAGAGATTGGGAGAAAAAGAGTGTGTGTGTGTGTGTGTGTGTGTGTGTGTGTGTGTGTGTGTGTGTGTGTGTGTGTGTGTGTGTGTGTGTGTGTGTGTGTGTGTGTGTGTGTGTGTGTGTGTGTGTGTGTGTGTGTGTGTGTGTGTGTGTGTGTGTGTGTGTGTGTGTGTGTGTGTGTGTGTGTGTGTGTGTGTGTGTGTGTGTGTGTGTGTGTGTGTGTGTGTGTGTGTGTGTGTGTGTGTGTGTGTGTGTGTGTGTGTGTGTGTGTGTGTGTGTGTGTGTGTGTGTGTGTGTGTGTGTGTGTGTGTGTGTGTGTGTGTGTGTGTGTGTGTGTGTGTGTGTGTGTGTGTGTGTGTGTGTGTGTGTGTGTGTGTGTGTGTGTGTGTGTGTGTGTGTGTGTGTGTGTGTGTGTGTGTGTGTGTGTGTGTGTGTGTGTGTGTGTGTGTGTGTGTGTGTGTGTGTGTGTGTGTGTGTGTGTGTGTGTGTGTGTGTGTGTGTGTGTGTGTGTGTGTGTGTGTGTGTGTGTGTGTGTGTGTGTGTGTGTGTGTGTGTGTGTGTGTGTGTGTGTGTGTGTGTGTGTGTGTGTGTGTGTGTGTGTGTGTGTGTGTGTGTGTGTGTGTGTGTGTGTGTGTCTGTGTGTGTGTGTGTGTGTGTGAGGAAAGGGAGTGAGGGGAGAGTAGAGGGGATGAAGCGAGAAGCGGTGAGTGACCAGCATAAAGAAGGAGAGCACCAGCATTCCCACGCCAGGACTAACAACCACCACAAATGTGTTTATGGTCAGGGGGGAGACAGGCGGGGAGGGGGGAGTAAGGGAAGGGGGTAGAAGAAGGAGAAGATGTAGTGGGAATGGGAGCATGGAGGAGATGGAGCAGAGAGAGTGGGGATGGGGTGAGAATGAGTGGAGGGACGGAGAGATAGGAGCATGAAAGTGGGAATGGGTGAAAAATGAGAGAGAGAGAGAGAGAGAGAGAGATGGGTGTAGGGAAGAAGAAACAGAAGAAAGAGATAAAATGAGTTGCATGAGATTATGGGGAAAATAATTACAGTGAACAGGTGTACACACAAAGAGTTAAAAGCAGGTGAAAGAGTGAAAATAAGCAAAGGCAGGAAAAGAAAGAAGGGAAGAGGCGTGAAAACTGATGTACGCAGAAAGATATAGGCAAAGAAAAAAAAACTAAAGCATGTAGTAAAAAGGATGTGGAAGAGGTAAAGGAAGGAGTAAAAAAAAAAAATTGACAAAGGTACGAAAAGCAGGGAAAAGAATACAAGAGAGGAAATGTTGTGAATGAGGAAGTAATGAAGGAAAATGAAATGCAATGGAGGGAAATGAATGGCTGGAGATGCTAAAGTAAAATAAATGTTAAATAAACGAAAACTGTGATAAATGCTGCGGGAAGGAAGGAGACGGGATGAGGCACAGGTGGGGAAGGAGAGGGAAGGGGGAAGGAAACATGGGCATGAGGGAGTGGGATGAGGGAGTGGGAGGAAGGTACGCGGGTGACGTAAGAGGGGAAGGAGGGAGGGAGGGAGAGGAGGGGAGAGTAAAAGAGAGAATAGAGGAGAGGAGAGGGAGCTCTGGGGAAAAGAGGGTGGGAAATGGGAAGGGTTAGGGTGAGGGGAGGAAGCAAAGGGTAGGAAAGGGGAGGAGTGAGGGACAGATGGATGGGGAGAGGAGGACGGAGAAGAATGTGGGAAGGGAGAGAAGGGGTTGAGTGAGAGACACAGAGGAGGGAAGAGGGGATAGGAGTGAGGGAGAGAGGGCATGGAGGGGAGATAAAAGGAAGAGGGAGGGGGAGCAAGGGGGAGAAGAATGAGGAGCAGAGAGGAGGGAGGGGAAGCAGTGGGAGGGACGGGGCAGGAGGAGAGGGCATGGAGGGGTGATAAGCGGAAGGGAGAAGGGGAGCAGAAGGGAGGAGAGTGAGGAGCAGAGGGGTGGGAGGGGGCAGAAGGCAACCCGCGCTGGACGGTAATTTACGACCCGCCGCCCCAGAAATAACGGCACAAGCTTCTTACCTGAACCACACACACGTTACTTACACACACACACACACACACACACTCTCTCTCTCTCTCTCTCTCTTTTCCCCCAGTCCACTCTCATTCTCCCTCATCTGACATAACTCTTCCTGGCACCTCCTCACTCTCCCTTGATTCTTTTCCTTCCTTCCCTCACACTTTTTGACCTCTTATATTACCACTACTACTACTGTTCCTATTGCTGCTGTTACTACTACTACTACTACTACTGCCGCTGCTGCTGCTACTACTACTACTACTGCTACTGCGGCTACTACTACTACTACAAGTATCATTATGATTAATTTCTCTCTCTCTCTCTCTCTTCCATAACCTGCCACCTTTACCAACATTCCTTGACTTCTCAACCCGTTCCTCATACACAAACAGTAACCCTGACCCCTGCCAACCTCCTGACATCTTCACACACACACACACACACACACACACACGCTCTCTCTCTCTCTCTCTCTCACACACACACACACACACACACACACACACACACACACACACACACAGAAAGTACTCCCTCACCCCTGTAGGTTCGATGACAACTTGACATCCCCTGGTACCTTGACTGGTTTGACACTGGTTAACATACCAACGCGCACCGACAACCAACTCCAAACATGTACGCACGCACGCACACACGCACGCACACACACACACACACACACACACACACACACACACACACACACACACACACACACACACACACACACACACACACACACATCCTTGTTAAAACTAGTTCTCCTTAACGCATTCAGCAGAGGCATCTTTTTCTTTTCTTTTAATTTATTCTCGTTACTGTAAGACAAAATATTTGAAAAGAAGGCAAAGATAAAATACAGAACACGTCACTGTACTGAACGTACTAACTCCCTCCATACAGTGATGTCTATTTTATCCTTGCTCGACGATACGAGTGTATTTAGTTTAGGAGAGGTTACAAATATGCTTCATTATCTCATTCAGTATTAAATAAAATATCATTCAAAAGATGAATAAAATCATTTTGTGAGAGGAAATATACACTAAAATAATGTACCGTTTGTAAACCTGATAGTCATACACAATCTCATGTGTGTATCATCATCATCATCATCATCATCATCAGCCATTTGAGTATCCACTGCAGGACTGGCCTATCCCGACCGAAGTCGGGAAGATACAGCCAATGTATCTCTACCAAGTGGCTTAGGCTGTCTAGTAGAGATTGTATGTAGGGTGAGAAGTGCTTGTAAGTGTAACTGTAGTGTTGGAGTGGCTTTGGATGTGTGTGTAGTTTGTGAACCAAGTGTAATCGGCCCGCGCAAGCCGACTGGGTGCAAGCATACTTTACAGTAAGCGACACTGGTTCACCCACAGCACCCCTTGTGTCCGCCAATGCAGTACGTGGCCGGGTGAACACTCCCAAAGTTTATTACCCTGGCGGGGCGCGAACCCTGGTCCACCCGTGTACGAAACGCACACTCTACCACTGTACCGCAGAGGCTCCACATATATCTCTACCACTGTACCGCAGAGGCTCCATATATATATATATATATATATATATATATATATATATATATATAGTGGTAGGTGGTGGCGACCGTCATCCACTCACTTGATGTAGTACTGCCTACTTCTTCCTTAGCCTTTATCATTCTTTTTCTGTGCCCGCCCTCCTCTCTTCCTATTTCTCCCATCTTTCCTGTCACTTCTTATTGCTTTTCTTTCCTTTACAGGTGGCTTTACATCGAGTGACAAACCAAATGGTTTCCTGTAAGCCAAGAAACCATTTACAACGCTGGGTGGTAACCATATAACCAAACCATACGTGTTCCCTACGTGTCAACAAGTGGGTTGGTGGAGGGTTAGTGTCCCTCCCTGTAAAATATATAACTCAAAGTCAAATGGCCACCCCTTACGGGATTATGGCGTCTGGCAATATATATATATATATATATATATATATATATATATATATATATATATATATACAGTATATATAATTATATGATGTCTGCTACAAGCATGACCGAACGCGGCTCACCCAAACACCTGAATCCTTGCCACAACTCTTGGTATAGTGTTTCAAAACACACGCCCACTGCAGGTGTTACTGATCCGATGATGACCACTGATTTACACCAGGTGAGTGACAGGTAACATGACAGCCTGTGTACCTGATGACGCCTGTCGGATACCTGAGTAGTGTGTGGTTGCTGTGGTGGACAAAGACTTAAGGTACCGTGCGAGCCTGGTACCGTTTCACCAGCAGGACTTCTGTACCATCCTACAGGTAAAGCTGCCAGTACGTGAAACGAAGGCTGCCTACGCCCAAACACACAAATGCTAGGTCGCTTCTGGCTGACGAGTTACAGTGAGGAAAGGGGATGGGAAGGTGGTTGGTGTCGGTACGTGAGGTGAAGGTAAAGTCATAGGGGAATTTAGGAGGAGGGTGGGACAGATAGGCTACAAGGCACAGTCGGTGAAACACAAGATACTGGTAGAAGACAGTGGTATGGTGGTTAGTTATTGTAATGTTGCACACTGGCGTTAGCTTGGGAGCATCCATCCAACAAACTCAGAGACGGTCGGTGGAGATTAAAACCATATCAAAAAGATCCCCCATGCAGAGGCCAATACCACACCGACCGACCAAACCACCGACTCTCCTGGCATGAAGGTGCTACCACTGCACCCCACCTCCCACTGTGACTCGTTAGCCAGGAGTAAGCCAGCATTTATGTCTCGGAGCTTAGGTAACGTCTCTCTCTCTCATGTACCTCAAACTGCAAAGTGGTAAGTATAATACCGTATCGTTTCACATGCAGGATTTCCTCTGCCCCGCCCCAAGCCAACATACCTGTAAAAGAAAATAATCATTATAATAAACTTTAGGAAAAATACCTATATCACAGAAAATTACAAATAATTATCATGACTGAAAATGCAAATAAAAATAACAAACTCAAAATTCCTACTACTGACTAGGAAGATAATTACGCATAGTTACATAAAAATGGGTAAAGAGAAAATAACAAAGGGGATAAATAAGCAAACCCATCGGTAAACGTGAAGGGCAATAAGAAAAATAAGGAAAAACGCAGGACCTAACAATATACCATGAGAATAAGTGTTAAGAGTTAAGGTTATTTTAGTACCCGGTATAGTGGAATATATAGACAACAGAGGCTACCAAGCTGGACATGGATTTCCACATCTACGAGGCAGGACGCTACCGGTGCTGCTGTAACAGAGAGGTGCCCTTTAAACCTTTCAAGTCCTCCGGTGTTCCGCCAAACGCAAAATCAGTTTATTCACTGGGGCAAAACTTTACCACACACAGGCTACACTGCACTAAGTTGTCTATTTTTCTCACCAGCTGTCATTATTTCAGTCCAACAGCACAGGTATTTCTGAGGTGAACTAGAATACAGACGTAAGAGGAACTATGCAAACTAAACACTACTGCCGACAGTTATTATGGTATACGAGGTCAGTCCAAAAAGAAACCGAACTTATTAATAGCCCACTAACTAGCCGGCGTAGCGTAAGGGCCATCACTGATGAGCTGATCCTGATTATCTGTGCATCCGTCTCAGGACATACTATAATCTTTTTAATACAAACTGGCCTAAAACTCTCTTTCATCTTGACGGCCAAGTTATAATAACAAATTAAAACTTGAACACGGTACTAGTTACTAAGCGCTACGGAAAGGTTGTAGTGCTGTGTCAATGTCTTTTTCTGTAACCGAGCAACGTGAAAAAAGCTGCAAAAGGACGAAAATCTGGGCAAAGTTAAAATAAAAGAGCTACGGACAGTCTATACCCTGAAGCCTGACCACGTCTTTACATGGCGCACTAACATACGGGGTTACAATGCATCATTTCATGCCTCCACAATAATATGATCTGCTCTTCGTATTTCTTAAGGCTGGGGAATATTATGCAGCTTACTTTCTCGCAGTAGATGCTGACTCCCACGACTCAATCCTACCCTGGCTGCATCCGTACCCTGAGCCTGGCCAATGCTCTCTGGTCTGCCCTCCGCTACACAGGCACACCCAAACAACTACCACTAAATCTTGCACAAAGTCAAACCACACACAATTCCAGGCTAACTCCGTCCGTTCGCTGATGGCTTTTTTCTCTTTTCTTCCCACCGACGAACGATTTTTTGTAGCTTTTATGCAGCCGACCCTGGTGACGGGATAAGAATAAATCTCTTTTTTTTCCTTTACTCCAGTTACCTTCAATGATTTTACTCAACTTAGGAAAGACGTCATCGTAAATCTTTCAGTATGCAGTGAAAGTACTTTTTATTTTATTTCCGCTAATGCCAAACGACTTTAACGGAAGAGACCCCTCAGGTGTACAGTACAGCTTTACCAACACCTGTCAGGGCAACAAGCGAGGGCGCGGTGGTGACGGTGATGTATTGTTTTTACTTTAACTTCGTCCAGGATTTCGTCTTTTTGCAAATTATTCTATGTAGCTCAAAGACAAAAAGGGCAATGCTGTCGCTCAGCATCCTCTCCATGGCACTTTTTTATAATGTAGCATAATTTTCTAGTGTTAATTGCTATATCACAGAATTCGAGAGAGAGAGAGAGAGAGAGAGAGAGAGAGAGAGAGAGAGAGAGAGAAACAGCAGGTTAAGCACAGCATGACAAAGAGCAGGACTCCCCGAGAAAATGCATGACCCCACGAGAAAAAGTGAGAAACAGCGGCATCTCACGAGAAAGACGGGGAGGCACGAGTGAAAAAGCGAGATCCCACGAGAAAACGCGAGAAAAAGTAATATCATGGGAAAAGTGAACGTGTACAAGTCCGGGGGAAAAAAAAAGATCCCAAGGACGTAAGAGTAAAAGCGAGATTCCACGAGATAAGACGAGACCCCACGAGAAATGGCGAGACCTATGTAATATAAGAGTAGCGAGAAAGCACGAGAGTGAGCGAGAACCGACGAGACCCAGGACGAGATCAGGTCATGTGATAAAGAGGAGGACTGCATGTAAAGGAGAAAGTCACGAGAAACAACGAGAAACAGCGAGATATCACAAGAAAAGGAGGGATCCATTGAGACAATTGAGTAGATTAAAAAAAAAAAAAAAAAAAAAAGAAACTGTGTGTGTGTGTGTGTGTGTGTGTGTGTGTGTGTGTGTGTGTGTGTGTGTGTGTGTGTGTGTCAAAAGGAGACACAAGAAACTACGTGAATAAGCATGACCACACGATAAAAAGACATTTCAGGAGTGGCAGTGTGATCTAGCAAATAAGTAAACAAACACATAAACAAATAAATAAATAAGTAAATAAATAAACAGAAGAATGAGTGTAAATCCGACAAAGACAGAACCACCTGAAAGTATACAAACAAACAAATACTAGAACAATAGAGACCGTACGAGTAAAGGAGAGATCGGAGAAGAATGAGTAGGAGTGGTCTAATAAAAATAATAATAATAATAATAATAATAATAATAATAATACACGTTAAACTCAGAAAAAGGCAGAACCGCAGAATGTAGGAGGAAGAATCAACACGAGAACAAGCGAGACCCTACGAGAAAAAGTGAGATGGGGAGAAAAGGGCTGCAGTGAGGTCTAATAAAAAAATAAAAAAAAATAAAAAAAAGGGGGAAGACCACGATGCTACGAAAAAAAGGCGAGATCCAACGAGAAAAGGCGAGATCCAACAAGAAAAGGCGAGATCCAACGAGAAGAGGCGAGATCGTACGAGAAAAGGCAAGATCCTACGAGAAATGGCGAGATCCAACGAAAAAAAGCGAGATGCAACGAGATAAGCCGAGATCCTACGAGAAATGACGAGACCGGAGGAGAAGGTAGTGTAGTGATAAAGGGAGGAGTGCGCGTACAAGTGTCGGATTTCCTCTACCAGATGCTGCCGCCATTACTCAATTACACACCACAATGGGACGAGGAGGAGGAGGAGGAGGAGAGGAAGGATGATGATGATGATGATGATGATGATGATGATGATGATGATGATGATGATGATGATGACGATGGTGGTGGTGGCGGTGGATGTGAGGAGGTGGAGGAAGACAAGAGGAAGGATGATGATGATGATTGGGAGGAGGAAGAGGAGGAGGAAAATGAAAGGTGATGACGATCAGGATGGATATTAACAGATACACTGCTGGATACTCACTGATAAACACAGATATAATGTAGATAATAAATAAATAGATAGGCAGATAACTAGACAAAATAATGCGAACAGATGCTTACGCAGTTTAGGAATAAAATAAGGAAACTAAAAATAAAAAACGATATGAGGGTGAACAAGCGGAAAGCAACGTGACAAGATGACGAGGAGTGGCCTCTGTGTGTGTGTGTGTGTGTGTGTGTGTGTGTGTGTGTGTGTGTGTGTGTGTGTGTGTGTGTGTGTGTGTGTGTGTGTGTGTGTGAGAGAGAGAGAGAGAGAGAGAGAGAGAGAGAGAGAGAGAGATCGGAGCCGAGTGTTGAATGGGCGAGATGCTGATGGAGGAGAGGGAAGAAGCTGAAAACAGAGAGGGAGGGAAAAGCGTGGAAGATGAATGAGAGGAAGAGGGGAAAGAGTGAGGGGGACGGGGGAATGGGTGAGGGAGCAGGGAAGATGAAGAGAGGGAATCATGTGGAAGATGAGTGGGAAATGTGTGGAAGATGAGTGGGAATGGCGTGGGAGGAAGACGAGTGTGAAAGGCGTTGAGGGAAGATGATTGGAAAGGCGTGGGAGGAAGATGAGTGGGAATGGCGTTTGAAGAAGAGCGGTGGGAATCGCGAGGAAAGAAAATGAAGGGGAACTGTGTGGGATGAAGTTGAGAGGGAATCGCGTGGGAGATGAGCAGATGAACAGAAATCACGTGGCAAGTGAGTGGGAGACGCAAGAGAGGAAGAATGAAAATCGAGAGGGAGTAAGGTGTGTGGGGACTGCGTGGAAGATGAATGGGAGTCAAGTGGGAGGAAGATGAGTGGGATTCGCGTGGGAAGAGCATGAGAGCAAGAGGGGTGGATATCGAGGAAGTGTGGGTGGGAACAGAGAGGGTATAAGGTGAGTGGGAATAGAGAGGGTATAAGGTGAGTGGGAATACAGAGGGTATAAGGTGAGTGGAAATAGAGAGGGTATAAGGTGAGTGGAAACAGAGAGGGTATAAGGTGAGTGGGAACAGAGAGGGTATAAGGTGAGGGGGCATTGCGTGGGAGATGAGTGGTATTCACGTGCAGAACAAATAAGTGGGAAATGAGCGGGAAAGCAAGTGGGAATTTAGCGAGATGAAGGTGAGTCAGGATCTCCAGGAAAATATATGCAGCGAGAGGTGGGAATCGTGTAGGAGGAAGATGAATGGGAGGGGAAAAGACGAGGAGGAGGAGGGGAGTGGGGAGGGGGATGAGGAAGAAGATAGATAAAGATTACGTTTGGGGGACAGGAGCAAAAACAAAGCTGTCTGTCATGAAGCCAAAACAATAAATAAATAAATAAAATAAGTGGAAAAAGCCAAATCCCTCAATAAAAAAAAGATGTTCAAAACCAGATTAAAAAATGAACAACCAATCTGATACTGAATGAAGGAAGGAAAAAAAATACAGAGACCTGGACTTCAGAACTGGAGCAGAAACAGACAGCTGACCAAGAAAAAGCGGGAGTAAAATGCACCATAATACGTGCCAGAGAAATTAAAAAAAAAAAAAAAGAAAAAAAAAATGATACATGACAAACCTACAGAGATGAGAAGTGCAATAAATGAAGTCGGATTTGAGGAGATGGAAGAAAAACGAATAACATTTCTAAATGAAAGCAGAAACCAACGAACGACTGTGAAAGAATATAGAAAAAAAAACGAAAAAAAAGTAATTCAAGAACGAGTAAATGAAGACAAGGATAATAAAGAAAAAAAAAAAAAACACGGAGGGTCGAGGGGAAAAAGCAAGCAGCGGGATTTTGTATTTATGAAAAGAAACAGACAGACAGACGACCGAGAATGCTTACAGGAAGGTGGACTGAAATTTTGGACTGAAAAGGGATGGCAAAAATTAAAGACGTCAACAGAAGAGTTTAAGGTACTGGGACGAAAGAAACTGGTTCGGGAAAGGTGAAGATGGAGAAGGTAGGTAAACGTGAGTAATTACGATATGATAATTTACGGGATGAGAAAGAGAGAGAGAGAGAGAAAGAGAAAGACGAGTAGGCCTATGTCGGGGGTTAGATTTGGCTGGAAGAAGTGGGAGGAAAAAAATAAGTAATAGGATTATATATTTTTTTCCCTTACTAATACCGGCCGTATTCTACAAAGTATTTACCTTCCCCCCTTCCCTACATCCACCCAGCCCCTCTGTCTGTCTGTCTCTCTGTCTGTCTCTCTCTCTCTCATCCCTCACCCCTTCAACTCGCTATATATATACAAATCTTTCGTCAAAATTCACGGCAGCATGAAACTGTTTTATCTTCTGAATAAAAAAAATAACGTGAATATAATTCTTTCATTCTCTTTATTTCACTTTCACTTATCCTTTTCCTTACTTTTTCCTTTCCAATAACCCTCTACTTTCGAAAACTCCAGTGATTCTGTTTTACCCCCACTGCCCTATATCATAATGCTGCTTATATAATCTCTACTTTTATTTACCTTCCCTCCCTTCACTCCCTTTTTCTGTCTCCCCTACTCTCACCAATTAACTCAATTACTTTCCCTCCCCTCTCCACTTACTCTTTCCAGCTCTCCTGCTCTCTATACTCTCTTTACCCTGCACTCTCGCCTCTCTCTTCTCTTGTCTTTCCTCACCTTGTTGTATATTTCCATTCAACACGTCCATATCTCTCCCAACATCATCATTTCTATAACTTATCACCTTTTCAGCATTTAGTCCTCCATATCTCTTATATCAGTTTTCTTGTCTTTCTCCATCACCATCCTTCTTCCCTTCCCTCTATCCCTCTCTCTCTCCCTTCATCATCCTTCTCCATCTTCCGCTTCCTTCACCATCCTTCTCCACCTTCCTCTCTCCATCATTTTTCTCCACCGCCCCAACTCCAACATTCTTCTCTTATCTCCCTCCCATTCGCCACCCTCTATCTCCCTCTCTTCACCACCCATTCCCATCTCTCTCCTTATCACCACTACCCTTCACAATCTCCCTCCGTTCCTCTGTACGTCGCCTGTCTCTACTCTCACCGTTGTCTACTTCCACTCAACTTTTTTCTCCATCCCCTTCTTTCTTCTCCCTCTCTACCTCTTCACCTTCATCATCCATCTCTACCTCTACCCCTTCGACACCTTTCTTTACCTCTTTTCCCCTATTTTCTCCTCTACCTCTCTCATTTATATCTGCCTCTTTTCCTTGATAATTCTTCCCTTTCTCTTCTATCATTCTGATTTCTCTCTCTCTCTCTCTTAATTCATTTTCTTCACCTCTTTTCCTTGGATATCTTCTCTATCTCACCTATCATTCGTCAATCTTTTTCCTTTAATCTTTACATTTTTTTTCCCATTCTCCATCTCTACCTCCCTCCCACCCCATTACAACTCAGTCCCCCCACCCCCCACTCCCACTTCCGCGCAGTACCAATACCACCACCTCTCCACCACCTTAACAACAAAGCCCCCAAACTCAGCAGATGCCACAAATCTTGCCAGCTAATCCTTGCAACCAACATTACCCTCAGCAATTACCAACACACAACAAATATTTATACTGCAGCGTTATACTTCCGGGATATACATGCAATGAACACGTGCTTCTTACGTGTAACTGTCGAACTTATTAAGGATGGAATTTTGTACTCCGAAACGTACTGTCTTCAATGTCCAATAACCACGATGCCTATGTTCGAGTTTATGAACTAATCCCTGGAACCTAGGTAAGTCCACAGTGCATTAAACAACACTGACACTGATGAACATTTTGTAAGTATACCATTGCAGGACATTAGCTTAATTATGGACACAGTACAGAAGAATTATCGCATCACTTCGTTCAAGCTGTACAACTGACGACTAACTGTTAACTTACAACACTGCAACCCTAACATCCCCACCGCAGTAACTGACCGTAAAACGCAGGAAGCAGTGAACTACCGAGAAGTGTGCCATCAAAGTATGAGGTCAGTGGGTTAATGCATGTCCAGATGAGATGTTCAAAGAGTATTATCGTACCACTCACATTAACTGTGCCACGCTTTGGGAAGGACTGCCTTAATAACACACTATTAGCACTGCTCCACGACCAATTGGACTGGCAACTGGCCTCAACCTCACACGGCACAAAGCGCCCTATTCACGTCAGGGTAAGACGCTTCCTAGCAAGTTTTCCTTAACGGATTATTCTGCATTTTACACCTCATTATTCTCTTGTGTGTATTTATCTTCTTCTCATACTGACACACACACACACACACACACACACACACACACACACACACACACACACACACACACACACACACACACACACACACACACACACACACACACACAGATGTATGTAGTTTGCATCAACAACGTATAAAACGATATTAAGGCGACACATAAAAAATCCATCGCTGAGGCTGGGAAGTTACTAAATTTCCGATGCCACAGACCATACGGCTTGAATACTACAATACTTGAGGGGTGGCTGGAAGGATACTAATAACAAGATTTGAGAAACTGAAAGTGGTTAGTTGTGGGATGTGGAATCGTTACTTAGCAGGGACAAGAATACCTAGACGTCCTTTTCTCGGAGCCATCCCTCACAGGATGTGACATCAGGAAAGTAGATAGACAGACATATAGACAGATAACAGTAAACATGGACAAAAAGACATACAGCATGACAGTTATAGCATGGAGGACACATGAGTAGTCAGCAAACTCCCAGACACATTCCATCAATTTAATTTCAGAGTTTGGTTGGAGTCAAATCTGAAAGAGCATGGTGTGAGGAAGTTACCTGCACTGTCTATTTACGATACTCCTAGAGGCGGGGGTTGTATTTACTGACGACAAACGTATATACACAGACAGACAGACTGACGGACAGACAGATAGACTGACAGCTAGACACATGGACTGATACATGTTAGACAGATTAACATACATATACAGTGATACAGATAAACAGACAGAGACATACAGATACATACAAAGACAGCTAGACAGACGGATAAATATCAGGTACATGGATAGATAAAGATAGATAAGGAACATGAACAGAGAGTGAACACCTAAATTCAGTTCACAAAGAGACACACAGATGAAAGTAAAAATACATACACAAACCAAAATATACAAGAGATAAAGTAAAAGATACAGTAGTAGTTAGCAGTAAACATCTAGATAATAGTTAAGGAAGAGACTGATAAAAAAGGAGATAAGATAGATTTTGTTCAAGAAAATACAGAGGAAGAGACAGACAAACCTACAGTAGACAAATAGACAGATAAAGTATTGGCAGTTCAAGAAAACGGATAAAATGGAAAGATAATACAGATAAGAGATGATAGGTATATATATTTAGTTCACGAGGATGAAAGACAAATGGACAGACAGACAAACCGACAGAAGACAAATAAATAAACCATTAATGACAAGTACACAGATAAGCCTACTGAAGAGAGGCGCACAAATAAAGTATTATCAGTACACAAAGACAGATGAAAAAACATAATACACAACAGAGATAAAATGGAAAGATACACTGCAAGAAGATACTGACAGATGGACAGACAGATAAACCGTGGAGACAAATAGATAAACCGCTAGAAGAAAAATAGACCGAGAACACAGGGAGTCAGCAAACACCTTGACAAAGTTCGGTAAATTTAATATGAAGGTTTGTCTGGAGTCAAAGCCGAGTGAGCAAGGTGTGAGGAGGGACTTAACGTTACGACCGCTGTGTATATACTGCCCTACGAGGTAAGGAGTGTATTTAGTCAGCATACGTGAAGACATACAGAGAGACATATACGGTACAGTTGAGAGAGAAAGAGACAGACAGATATACAGTATATATATATATATATATATATATATATATGCAGACACACACACACACACACACGAGTATGTGAGAGAGAGAGAGAGAGAGAGAGAGAGAGAGAGACGAACCGGACAGACATACAAAGACAGATAAAATATGAACAGGCATGAGACATACGGACAGATGTAGAATGATACCGGAAAAGACGGATAAAAAGTTAAATAAGATATATCACATTCACATTTAGTCTGCAAGCTCAAGTAAATTCCATAGCAAGACTTCGGTGCAAATGCTGTGGAGCGAATTAGGGTAACGAGTCCCTTGTACACTGTGGGAAGAGGTGAAGGCGCACTTGGAGTCAGCACAGGCGAATACACACTGACTTAGGCGACGAGGCGATTAGCATTACATTACACGTAGCCACCACGAAAGGGAGGGGAGGAGAGGAGAGGAGAGGAGAGGAGGAGGACCTGGAGACACAATGGAGGAGATGGTGGCGGAATGGCGGATAGAGGTGTTACAATAATTAAGACATCTTGGGTGGTAGTGATGGAGACGGAGATTTGTGGTGGTGATGGGGGGAAAGATGGGGTAATGGTGATGGGGTGAAGATATGGGAAGGTAACGGGGGAGATGGAAGCAGTGATGGAGGGGTGATGGCACAGACGGTGCAGTAAGGGTAAAGATGGGGTGAAGGGAGAGGTAATGGTAATGGGGTGAATGGGCACTGGAATGATAATGAAGGAGACACAGGGATTGACAGACAGGTGATAGAGATGGCGTGGTGACGGGGAAGGAGTAGACACAGTGAGGAGGTAATGATCAAGGTAGAGGCAGTGGTGGAGATGCATAGTACTGGAGAAGGGTAGGGGGAGGCAGTGAGGGGAGGAAATGGAGGCGATGAGGGTGGAGAGGCAGTTGCGAAGTAACGGTGGAGACGGAAGCAGTGGAGATGAGGGCACAGTACTGAAGGAGGGGGAAATGAAGCTGTGATGGAGATGGAGGAACAGTGTTGAAGAAGAGGGTGGAGGCAATGACAGAGGTAATGAAGTAGATGAAGGGAAGTGAGGCTGTCCCTAGAGGTAATGGAGATGGGGTGAAGAGGCAGTAGGGAAGGTAATGATGGAGATATAGACAGTGGTGGAGATGGAAGCAGAGTGTTGGAGATGGAGGTGGAGGGCGGTGGGGGAGGTAATGGAGGAGATGGAGGCAATTGAGGCTGCCCCCACCAACACTTCTGGATCAATCGTTATAATTAAGTCGTCTAGAGAGGCGGTGGAGGAGGGCTGGTGCTGGCGGAGGGAGGGAGGAATGTTCGCAGGAGAGAGAAAGGGAGGAAAGGAGGAAAGAAGAGTAGAAATGGAGAGAGGGAGACATGGACTGCGGCAGGAGAGAGGAGGAAGTAGAAAAAGAGAGGAGAAATGAAGGAAGGGAGAGATGGATAAAGGAAGGAAAGAGTGGGAAGAAGTAAGGGAGAAGAGAGGTAGAGACAAGGAGAGCTGGACAAAAGAAGGAGAGAGGGAGAAGATGGAGGGAAAATTAAAGGAAAAGGCGATGAACAAAGGAAGGAGAAATGGAAGGAGAGGAAAAGCAAGAGGGGTGAAAGAGTGGGGGGGGGGGAGACACGGGAGGAAGGGAGGAACAAAAGCAAAGTTGGAGGGAGGGGTAGGAAGGGTAAGATGAAGGGAAATAGGAAGAGGAAAGGAAGGGAGACAAAAATAAAGGGAGGAAGGGAGCTGGGAGAGCAAATGAATAGAGGCAGGTAAAACAGAGGCAAGGAAGGGAGAAAGAATGAAAAGGAAACGAAACGAGAGAGAGAGAAAGCAACGGGGAAAATGATGACAGGGAAGGAAAAGGGGAGGAAGGAAGATATGGAGGAAGGAGAGAGGGAAGAGAGAAGAGGAAAGAGGGAAAGAAGGGAGTCATGAAGAAGAGGAAAGGAATGAGCAGAGGGAATGAGAGGGAGATATGACAGAGTGAAGAAAAGGCAAGGAAACAAAAGGAAAAGGAGGAAGCTGAAAAAAAAAAAATGGATGGACAGGAGAGGAAGGGAATGGGAGGGAAGAGAAACGTGGAAGAGAAGAAGGAATAGAAACACCAAGGGAGGGGGAGAAAAAGCAGGAAAAGGAAAAAGAGAGGAAGAGAGATATTAAAAACACACACACACACACACACACACACACACACACACACACACACACACACACACACACAGATCCAAGGTAGACAAAAAGGCTAAGGATAAAAAAGTAAAGAATATATGGAAGTGAGACGGAAGGAAGAGAAACAGTAAAGGGAAAGGAAAGTGAGACAGAAAAGGTAGAGATGGAAGAGAGAAGGAACGAATAGAGAGGAGCAGAGGAAGGTAGATGGGAATGGATGGTTATGAAAGGTCAGGAACTGAGTGAAGAAAGGAGAAGGAAGGAATATGGAAGGAAAGAAGAGAGACACGGAAGGAAAGGGAAGGATGGTGATCAGGGAAGGGAGAGGGGGAAACAGAAGCAAGGAAGTACAAAGGAGTAAATGGGAGAGCAAACAGAAAAAAATTATTCGTTCTTTCCAGGGAGTTTTTCATGGCTAAGGTATACACAAGGGGAAAAATGAGGAAAAAATAGAGGGGAAGGGGAAACGTAGAAAAGAGGGGAGAAGAAATGACGGAGGAACGAAGAATGGCAGGCAGGAAGGAAGGGTGGAAGACTGGATGAATGGATGGGAGGGAGGGAAGGAAGGAAGGAAGGATGGATGGATGGATGGATGGATGGATGGAAGGAAAGGAAGGAAGGAAGGAAGGAAGGGAAATAAATGAATAGATATACGAATGAATGAAAACAAGGAAGGTGAATGGATAGAAGACGAGGGGAGGAGGAAATATGAGGAAGAGAAAAGAGGGCAGGAGAGGGAGAGGGAGAGGAGAGGAGAGGAGAGGAGAGGAGAGGAGAGGAGAGGGGAGGGGAGGGGAGGGGAGGGGAGGGGGAGGAGAACTCAGATACAAAGGTGTTGGTGGCTCAGATGGATGAGAGGAGATGCAAGAGAGAGCGGTGGAAGTGGGGAGGGGGGGGGGAATCATACCTAAAGAGGTGTGTTTGAGCTGCCAGGGAAGAGAGGGGGAGGTAAAGAAAGTGAGAGAGTGAGAAAGAAAGAGGGTGGATACAAAGAAAGAGGCAGAAAGAGAGAGAGAGAGAAGGAAAAGATATAGAGAAGGGAGAAGGACAAAGAACTGGTGGGTGCAAAGATGGGGTGGAAGGAATGAACGAGATGACAGACAGGAAAGGGGACAAAGGAGGGACAGGATGGATAAATGGAAACACACACACACGAGAGAGAGAGAGAGAGAGAGAGAGAGAGAGAGAGAGAGAGAGAGAGAGAGAGAGAGAGAGAGAGAGAGAGAGAGAGAGAGAGAGAGAATGGAGTCAGAAACAGAGGAAGTGGCGTGAGAGGAAAAAGGCATAATGAGAGAGAAGAGATAAGGAGAAGAGAATAAAAAGTAATTATGACAAAGGGGAGGTGCAAGGACAAGGGTAATATTAAAGAGCAGGAAGTCAGGGAAGAAGAAACACAAGGATGGAGAGACTGAGAGGGGAAGAGACAGTATAAGAAGAAGAGGAATGGGGGAGAGAGAGAGAGAGAGAGAGAGAGAGAGAGAGAGGGGGGAGGTATGACGATGAAAAGAAAACCAAGGAGAGTAAAGACGAAAAGAGAGACAGAAGTGACAGAGAACTGAAGAGTAATGTGGGGAAGGGAAAAAATAAAGCTATGTAGAATATACAGTGTGTGAAAGAAAAATACAGAATGAAGGAGAATGGCGGATATAAGAAAAATGGAAGAAAGAAAGGCATGGAGATACTGAAAAGAGAGGGGGAGATATACGGAAAGTAAGGAAAAACAAAGCAAAACAAGGGAAAGTTGATGGTCAAACCTTTTCAATTTCGTTCTTGCTACCACCAGACGATTTTATTCAGACGGGCAGATAGTTTTCTACTCGTACATACAGGGGTTGCATAAAGCCTTCAATAACCCCTTCACTCCTCTGCTATCTTCCTATGCTAAATTATAATGTGAAATAGCATGAATAAAAACTATCCGTGTGGCTAACAAGTAAGGATATTCAGCCAAATACAGACCCGCTGTTGTGTTGGGGTTGGCCAAGTCTTCATTAGACCCATCTTGTAGCCTACCATGATGTCTTTTTTACACCCAGACACAGACGCACAGTGGTGTATTGTTTAAAAGGGTGCACGCGTGTGAACAGTATCACTCAGCTTTTCTTCCAATTTGGCGAAGGGTTGAGGGTCAGCCAAGGATGAAATTGCCTGATTCTCAGATCCACAGGTTAAAGGTCAAAATCAATTATAACAGCTCTGATCTGACTTGGAACAAATTCAATAAATGGGCTGAGGGTTAAACAAGATTAAATACATATCGTCAAAGGTCAAGGTAAAACACGTAATTTGCAGGTGGTCAATATCACTCATGTAAGGCTCGTGTGTCGTATTTTCAACGCTCCTCGTTTTTTTTTTTTTTTTTTTTAATTCTTGTTTCCTCCACATGCCTTACCCATGAACGAGTCCTCGGGTTGGTGATTTTCATTAGCAACTAAAAAGTCTCCCCTACAGTTAATAAAATCGTTGGCGGTTGCAATATGAAAACGGACGAGTTAGATATGTGAGGTCCTGAACACGGATATTACAACAAACACGATACTGGACGCTATTTTGGTTGAGGCTTGCACTAATCTTCCCACGCACTGCTTATTCTTTCCCCCATCGCAACGAGATGTCTCCCCTATGCCGAAAAAAATCGTCAGGAGGCTGCGCGATAAAAACACATACAAGACAACTGACGTGCCGAACATTACCACAGAAATACTACACTGGTTTCCATCATAATTAAGACCTGTAGCCACTTCACGCACTGCCTATTCCTAACCCCTTCACTACAAGAGGCAGCCCTTAAGATGAACAAAATCGTCCGGCGCCTGTACGATAAAGATGTAAGAGAATTGTGGTTCTGTATAAGCATCATGTTACCAAAGAAACACAATACCAGGTTTTATTTTGTCGAGACTTGTATTCAATACCCCACGAAAGTTTAGTTCGGAATTTCTCTCTCTCTCTCTCTCTCTCTCTCTCTCTCTCTCTCTCTCTCTCTCATCTGTGGCAATTTTCCCCCCTGAACAAGTATACAATATTACTAACTGAAAAACAGCATTAGGTTCTATGTTTCTGAAATCCTGATCATAGTATCTAGCCCACCTGAAGAAGCATTTACGTATATGGTTGTAAATTAACTATGGTAATAAGCAGGATATAGTCATCTTAATACAGTAATTCTAAATTCCTGACTAACTTCACTGGATAAAAATATAAATAAGCTTTGAATTCCCACCTTTATCTAATGCTGGATTCTCCTCTGATTCAAGGTCATCTACCCGTATTTCATCAATTATATCATCCTTAACTACTTTATCGCTAACCCCCCAAAAAAGTAACTAGTATCCAAAAGGAGCGCGCGCGCGCACACACACACACACGCACGCACACACACACACACACACACACACACACACACACACACACACACACACACACACACACACACACACACACACACACACAACTAACGAACAAAATACCCAGTGAAATACGGCAGGTCATGTCATTCAACCTTTCAAAATTCCCGTCTCCAGGAACTAGGGATTACAAAAATTACCTGTCGTAATTATTTTCCACGAGCAATATCCCTCCCACCTTTGAGCAGTTAAAAAAAAAAAAAAAAAAAAAAAAAAAAAAAAAAAAAAACTCATGACACTCCACGTACCAATATCCTAACTATTAAACCTAAATTTAATCAAGAAATATTCGTAGTAATATTCCAACATCATCCCCATCATCATCATCATCATCATTACCATCATCACCCTCATCATCATCATCATCAACATCATCACCATCATCCAATTTCCCACCAACAAATGGTCAGAGAATTTAATCGAGTAATATTTCTAGTCCCCATCATCATCATTTTATTACCCAACAAATGGAGAGGGAAGGATCCAGAAAAAGGAAATAAAATAAAAATTATGTGCTTTGAAGAGAATGCTCAGTGCTCTCTCCCTCTCTCTCTCTCAAACACACACACACACACACACACACACACACAACACCGATGCCTTCCAAATTCCCATCTCCATGAAACAATTACTCCCTTAAAAAAAAAAAAAAAAAAACTATCTTGTTTTATTCAAGCTAATACCATACAATTTTTATTCCACTTCGGGCGAGATTAAGCAGACTAAAAAAATTAAAAAGAGATTCCACAATAACCCATTCAATACGCTCACGATTTTATTTCTCTCGGGGTTAAAAGGCGAGTCTCATTTTACCCTTCAGTGCTATGATTCCTTTGTACTTTCAGTGGTTATAATTTCTCCTTTATTACCATGATGCTTTATTTCAATCTATGGTAGAGTCTGTCTCCAATAACTAAATTACTATGACTGCATTATTTGGGTTTGGTAAGTCTTTTAAATACGCTTTCCAGTTAAGACTACTTTATATTTATTTTGAGTTAGAAATGGCTTCCAAAAATAAGACGACGAGTTTAGCATATTCTGCCAAATCTTAGACTATGTTACTGAGAGAGAGAGAGAGAGAGAGAGAGAGAGAGAGAGAGAGAGAGAGAGTGTGTGTGTGTGTGTGTGTGTGTGTGTGTGTGTGTGTGTGTGTGTGTGTGTGTGTGTGTGTGTGTGTGTGTGTGTGTGTGTGTGTGTCCCACAATCCCATTCAGAGCGTAGCAATATCCCAACTCCTAAACAACCCCGTCCTATCCCTCCTCTAAAAGCTTTCCATAATCTCCGCCGACAATCTGCCAATAAAATAAACTTGCTGGCGGATAATGAGGGCAGGGAACCAATATTCTTGCCCTCCTCCCCTCCACCCACTCCACACATGCCCCCCACCCACCGCCTCGTCTGCGGAATGGCCCTCCTCCTTCCCACCCCCTTTCCCCTTCCTTCTACAATTTCCTCCTTTTTCATCATCATCATCATCACTAGCTTTTTCTTATTTTACATCTGCTTCAGCTTCTTCTTTTTTCCCTCTCCTCCTGCTCCTCTTCCTCCCCTTCCTTCTCCTCCTTTCCCTCCTCTTCCCTCTCCTCCTCCTCCTCCTCGTCCCTCTCTCCTTCTCCTCCTCCTCTTCCAATCTCCCCTGATGACTCCTGATGAAAATGGAGGAAATGGATCCCAAGTCTTGCGCTCGTCACGAACACGATTACCAAAAAAAAAAAAAAAAAAAAGGAATACCGTAGACAGAATGATTATTGCACCGAGAATTAAATCAAGGGAATGGAAAACGCATCGTGACTCCTGATTAAAATGAGGAAAATGGATCCAAACTTTTGCATCAATCAGGAACACGATGAAGCAAAAAAAAAATAAATAAATAAATAAATAAATAAATATACAAAATAAAAAATGAAGTGAGTCGCTATCAGGCAACCAAAGGGAGTGATAATTATATATACTGTGATCAAATCAGGGAATGAAAAATGCTAAGTATTTGTGCCTCCATGAACCTAAGGAAGCCGATTTTTCTTATTTCTATGGTCGACCTGAACCACTTTCTCAGTTATTGAAGTTATGGCACTGTTCTTGTACCGGTATTTAAACACACACACACACACACACACACACACACACACACACACACACACACACACACACACACACACACACACACACACCTTTGTCACTAGGAACCCAATAAAATTTAATATTATCCACCAACAATTCTTTTTTTCTGCAATAAGATAGACAGACACAGAAACCTTAAGAGGCGGCCATAAAATTCCGTCGGTGTAAAGGCGGGAGAACAAGACTCATTATCCACCTGCCTACCGCAAAAAATATATATACAGTATTCTCGACAGACCACGAGAAAAAATTATTCTCTTTTACTTCCATATCAACTACCACCAGACAACACGGACTCTTCTCGAAATGAACCATGTCTTGAATTTGGCTCACCGTTGTACTGTTTTTGTTTTTTTCTTGGAGGGAAGAGTTTGTGGGCCCCTGGGCTTTGGTTCCTTCTTCCTTGCATAAAAAAATACTTACTCAATTATTTTATTTATTCATTTAGTTACCATCGTCACTCGGAACCGCTTATGTTACGCTGCTCTACTGTGTCAACGATAATAATTCCATCGCGTATCTGCCAACTATCTTTCTTGGTCATAAGCTAACTACATGTTCCTGTTTGGCCTTCACCGACACCATTCTCCACACTGTTGAAGCTGTAGTCAAAGTTAAATATATTCATGTATTTTGTGTACTGGCCGGTTTGCACGTCTGACATATGCTGTACTAAACACGTTCAATCTGTGTTTTATGGGTCATGAGGGGCAACCGATTCGTGAGGCGAAGGAACATCACTAGTAAAGGAGAAGTGACCTCTCTCTCTCTCTCTCTCTCTCTCCGGCGCTTCAAGATGGGCATAGGTGTGGAAGGTTTATGGAGTGACGGGTAAAAAAGTGCCAGAGTAATTTGCTGTCACTGGCTATGTTGGTATGTAAGACTGTATAATGCCATCGCTGGAACCTCAACTGGGTGCGACTATACTGGAACACTTGAAAGGACATACTGCACCCCCTTAAATAATCACCCTAGGGAAGGATCGAACCCACATCAGGAAAACAGGTATATGCACACGCGGCGCCACCAACCCGACCGCCGGAAGCTCCCAATAATAAAGGAAAAAGAAAATCCTTGACCCGAGGTGTATTGGAAAATCCGGAGCACAATGGCAATGAGTACAGGTAGCTAATCCCGTCTTATCTTGCTGCGTTATCTGATCATCTAATCCAAGTAGTACCAGGTGTAATGACGCACGTAAGCTGCCCTGATAAGATAAGCACAAGGAGAAAAAAACTGAGCTATTGTGGAACGTGCTATGTACAGACGAATGTAGAGTTGACTTTTTCATTACGAGGGTTACTCCCGAAGTGAATAAAATCTGGGGCTAGAAAAAATAAAGTATAGTGGAAGTCATTGTATTCGAGGTTAATCTTTTACCACATTATCAGTGCTAATTGTTTCCCGGGCTACAAGCATTCTGAATTACTAGCATTACCCGCTCTAGTAGTGATAATTCATCACCACCACCCACACTTTCATCGTAACCATTACCAGAAACCTCATTATACCATCGTAATCACCACTAACATCAGTATCCACATCATCATTACCGACACCGCCACCTTACCAACATCAGCATCATCATCATCAATACCTTCAGCCCGATGATTTCCTTTATTTCTTATTCTTGCTATAAAAAAAAAAATTGCTTTGTCAACTCAGGGGAGACTCGTTGAACTTGAGTGGTTGAATCGAAGCATAAATAAATAAAATAAATCTCAATAACTGCTCAACACTAAGGGGTTCTGATAACCGTCTGGGAGCTCCGGTTTGTATAGCATGAAAAAGCTACTGAAAAAAAAAAAAAGAAGTCACCTTGTTGTAAGTGTTAATACCATCATCATCCTTACTTTAAAAAATCATCACTATCCACAACATTATCTTCAGCGTTATCCACATTACCATATCCACAACATTACCTTCAACATTACTCACATTACCATCATTATCGATTTAATATCTACATTACTATTTACCTGCAAGTAAATCATCAACATCACTGTCCACACCATGTCGCCATAATTAAGCAATCATCATCATCATCATCATCAGTCAACCCACACTCTCATCACCATCATCATAAGTTGTCAACCTGCGCCCTCATCATCATCATCATCATCATCATCATAAGTAGTCAACACACACCATCATCATCATCATCATCATCATAAGTAGTCAACACACACCATCATCATCATCATCATAAGTAGTCAAGACACACCATCATCATCATCATCATCTCACACAGGCTGGCGACGTTTTTTCATTTTATTCTTGCTACCAACGCACTATTTTCAACTCAGGGCTGATCTCGAACTGAAGGGTTAGGTTTGGCACTGATACAAGAGAGCTTTCCTTAGTCAAAAAAAAATAATCTCATAGCAGGATAAATAAACGAAATATGACATCATCCGGATTCGAGGGGTTGATAGCGTAACTAGGGGGTAAAAACTGAGTATGGTATGTAAAAGAGGTGATGATGATGGTAGTGGTGAATTAAGTGATGCGTAATACGTGATGGGGGAGGGGGCGGGATACCAAGAGCATCCCTGTGGTAATGGTGATGATCGCGACAAGAGTGTGGTAACGAGTGGTGATTCTAGCTAGTGCGTGCTGCCGCTAATGTTAGTGTTGAAGTGGTGGTGGTGGTGGTGGTGGCAGTGTGTAGAGTAGTGTATACTGTTACCGTGGTGGCTGAGGGTAGTGTGTGGTGTGATGTATGATGCGGTATACCGTAGTGTGTGGCATGATGTTACCGTGCTGGTGGTGGTATAGTCTGGTGTGGTGACTGGTGGTGGTGGCTTGAGTTGTGATATCTGCTGCTGTGTGGTGGGGTGTTAGTACAGATGCAATGGTGTTAATGTAGTAGCGATGGAGAAGATGGTGGTGGTATCTGTTGCTGTGTTGTGAGGTGACAGTGGCTGATGGTGTGGTGTGGTGTGGTGTATGATGTTAGTGTGGAGGTTGCGACTCCTTTCGTGCGGTAAAAACAACACTTGGTCCTGGCTACCTTCAGACGATTTTATTCAGCTTACAACACCCCTTGGACTGATGGGGTTAAAAGAACAGTGTGTTACAAGGAATTTAGATAAGTGTTACGTTGGCAGTGGTAACAGTGACAGAAGATGTGGATTTAAATTGCCGGTGACATGGACTGAATGGTGGAGGAATTGCTAGTGACATATGACATATACTGTAGGTGATGACATGAGCAAAGATCGATGATGAAATGGGTGGTGACAGTTACTGAGAATGGTGGACTGGTGGTGACGGATTGAGAATGATGGAGGGACTGGTGGTGACGGATTGAGAATGATGGAGGGACTGGTGGTGACAAATACCAAGAATGGTGGGTGGACTGGTGGTGACAGAGAATGGTGAAAGAATTGGAGGTGCTAGACAGAGAATGGTGAAAGGATTGGAGGTGATAGACAGAGAACGGTGGAGAAACTGGAAGACAATGTTTATGACAGATATACAAGTGACAACACACACACAGAGACTGGAGGAGAAACTGGTGGCGACAGATACAGGGAATGGCGGAGGAACTGGGTGGGAAAAAAAGGGGACAACAGTGGAGAACAACAGAGAAACTGGCGATAAGTTATACAAGCTTTAATCTTATCTGACCATGGATACCAGAATGCAGAGATGGTAATGGGAGAAAATGGAAAGAAAAGTGGTAAAGACAGGTACAGAATACGACAATTGAGCATGAAACAGCTTCAGTGTGCTGCGGAGGTCTAGCTACACTCTGTCATTCAGGAATCACAGTTACTTGGCCATTTCACCTAACTGGCCACCAGACATGGGGCTAAAGCCAGCTTTTTGGCTTCGAAGACGAAGCCCTTCAAAAGTAATGATGCCGAAGCCGAAGTCGGCGCCCTTGGAAGTCATGAAGCCGATGACGAAGTCCGCGCCCTTGGAAAGGCGTAAAGCCAAAGCCGAAGCCGAAGTCTACTACTAGTGTAGTAGGGAATACTGTTTATCCCATTACGTTCTAGACCTGCTTATATCATGATCCTCTTACAGCGGCATTAAGAAGCATTGTTTCCACTGTCCCACATGTTGTAAACATTTTCTGTCCCTGGTGCTTTAATCAATGGGGCTGAAGCCCGCCCCATGGCTTCGAAGCCGAAGCCCATGGAAAGTTACGAAGCCGAAGCCCCTGGAAAGTTACAAAGCCGAAGCCGAAGCCGGCTTCGGCCCCATGTCTGCTGGCCACCCCGTTCATTCATCTACCGGTAACAAACAACTGCAACATCCATCCATCACAGTTCACTGGCACTTTTCAATCCATAATTGGCTACCTCGTTTATTCATCTACCACCAACAAATACGCGAATACATCCAAGCTGTCAGGTGTATCACCTAACTAAACTCCACTACACAGTGATGCTGTCCGGGGTTTAAATGTGATGGACTGCACAATCATGTTCTAGGCTTGTTATTCGACCATGGATACGGAAATGGCATAATATAAATTCGATCATGGACATTCAGATGACAGGGGGGCAAAACAGCTGAGAAACTCTTGGTGACGGATATGGAAGTGATTGCATGGATGAAGAATGGTCAATTCTGTCATCCGATACTAAGCGATGACAAGCGTCGAGAAAGGTAACGCTATTGTTAACGACAGATAAACAGGTGATAAGATGGTGGAGAAAGTTTTGGTGACTGAGGTACAGAGAATGACCTCAGTAAAGAAATTTGTGGACAGAGTAATTTGTATTAAGATATCCATATGAAAATAAGGGTACAGTGTGAAAAAGAAAACTGAACTGACAAAGAAAGCAGAAAAATTTTAAAGGATAAAAAACTGATGGCCAGAGTAATGAAAGGTGGAAAATTGGTGGTGGTATATACAGAATGCAAGAAAAATTGATGGAGTAAGAGATGGAAATCAAGGTTGGGATGATGATGATGATGATGACATACAAAAGGATACGGGTACCACAAGGAAGACAAATTCGCGGCAACAGCGGTACCAATAGTTAGGCGAAAGTGGCGGAGGTGGTGGGTGGACAAGGGGTGGGGGAAACGAGTGGACACGTCGGAGAAAGCTGAGGAAGTAGGAAACAAAATGGGCGTGGTGGCGGAGTGGTGGGGGCAAATATGCAGAGACGAGAAATTAGAGTGCAGAATGTGATGGTGGAGATTACTGGCGTGGTGGGGACTTAAAGTAGTGGTGAACGTGATGGACCGTGTGGTCTAGTGGTAGAGACAGTGTGGTGGAATGGTGAATGTAGTGAAGAGAACTTGTGTGGTGACATGAAGTGTGGTGGAGAGACTATGGGGGTGGTAGTGTGGTGTGGTGACGAGAGGGTCATGGTGGTGTACAATGTGGGAGAATACACAGGTGTGATGTGATGACGAGAAGAAGACGTGGTTAAGTGGTGGGGGTAATGATGATTATGGGTGTGGTCGAGTAACGAGACGAAGGCATGGTGGAGGTGGTGGTGAAGATATTGGATGTGGTGTCTCGGTGGTCAAGAGTAATGGTGGAACAGAGAATGTGAAGGTGGAGAGACTGGGCATGGGAGGGTGGGAGATGTTGATATAACGGGTGGTGGTGGTGAAGGTGTGGGATGACTGGTGGGAAGGTGCCAGTGGTGGGGAGGGGTGAACAGTGGTGGAGAATTTGGTGGTGCCGTCAGTAGAGGGGGATGTTTGTGGTCGAGAGGTTTAAGTAATAGAAAGGTGTGTGGTGGAGAGATTTATGTTGTGGAAAGATGTGTGGTGGAGAAGCATAAGTGGTGGAAAAGTATAAATGGTGGCTTTGTGCGTGGTGGAGAGGTGCAAGTAGTGGAGATATGTGGTGGAGATATAAATGGAGGAGAGGTATATATGGAGGAGATATGTAAATGATGGAGAGGTACAAGTAGTGGTGAGATATACGTGGAGGAGAGGTAGAGGTGATGGCTGTGAGTGGTGGAGAGGTGTAAGTGGTCGAGAGATGTGACTTGCAAAGATGTAAGTGGTGGAGAGGCGTGAGTGGTGGGAAAGTGGGCATGCATATGTGAGAGGTGGAAAAAGAAGGCGTGAGTAGCACCAATAAAATACAAAAAGGAGAGGAGAGGAGAGGAGAGGAGAGGAGAGGTGAGGTAATAGTGGTGAGTAAGTGAAGACAGAAGTAAAGAGTGAAGTGCAGAAAGTGGAAGAAGGAGAAGTGAGAGTGTAGGTGGGTGAAAGTAGAACGGTGGGAGGGGAAGCGGCGGGGAAGTGAGAGTAGTATCTATGAGAATTGGAGAAAGTGGAGAGGAAAGGCTAGATAGTGGTGGGCAAACGATGATAGACGCAGTGACAAGTAGAGAAGCAGATATAAGTAGCAATAGTGTGGTGTGCTGGGGAAGGCAGGAGCAAGTGCAAGAAGTGCATGGGAAGTTGTGGAGAGGGGACTAGCAGCAGAGTGAGAAGTGGGGCAAATTATGGAAAGGTGAGAGGAGAAGTGAGAGAGGTATCAATGGGTGAAGTAGAGAAAATGGTAAGGAGGTGAGAGTAACGGAGCCAATGGTAAGGAGGTGAGTAGTAAGCTATGAGAGAAGTTGAGAAAGTGGTGGACAGGTGAAGTGAATAGATACGGCAAAAGAGGTGGAGAAAGTGTTAAGGTAAGAGTCGTATCGGTAAAAACAGTGGAATACGCAAAGGAAAGGTAAGGTGAGAGTAATAACAATACGAGAAGAGGGTCAGTGGTGAGGAAGACAGAACAGTATCAAGGGATGTGGAGAAAGTGGCGGAGGGAGGGACGGAGGGAGAGACAAGGGTAGGGTCGGTGGGTGAGGTGGACGCAGCGGGTGGTGGTGGAGGGGTGGAAGGGAGGGAGGTACTGTTGCCAACGGTACCACACTGCCGGCAGGGACAAAAACTAGGTCCCGCTACCCTCGTCCATGGCAACCTTGTGGCGCATCCTACCAGCCTTGGCGGAGGAGAGGGGGAGGAGGAGAGGATGAGGGTGAAATGTGGTGGGGGAGGGGGTGAGATGAGGTGGAGAAGGAGGTGAGATGAGGTGGGGAAGAAGATGAGATGAAGTGGGGGGGGGAGGTGAGACGAGGTGGAGGAGGGGTGACATGAGATGGAGGAACGGGGTGAGATGAGGTGGGGATAGGGGTGGGATGAGGCTGAAGAGGAGAGTGATATATTGTGACGCTGTGCAGAAAGCTGAGATTTAATTGGTACGATCAATCTTTTATAATGTTACAAGTCAACTCTGTTTTTCCCACCGCCTATGACCTCCAATCTTGAAAACAAAGTATGCAAAGACATGTCGAACCGAACGGAGATTGAATTTGGTTTTCTTTTTGTTTTCGTTACTCTGGAAATGACAGGTTCTGCAAGCTGTCAGCCTTGAGTTCTTTCTTTTTCCCACCATTAAAAAAATATGGGGGAGTGGCTAACGGGTGGAGGGAGGGTGGGCTGAGAAGTGGGAAGCTGAGAATAAAGACGACGGGAGAGGAAACCAAGGGGAGAGCGAAGGAGGAATGAGAGAAGGGATAGAGAGAAGAGGTGAACAAATGGGAGTGATGAACAGAAGGGATAAAGGACAGAGAAAGAAGGGGTAAAGATGACAGACAGAAAAGAATTAGGGAGCGGTGTGGGGCGCAGAAAGGTATGGGGCACCAAGGAGAAAGTGAGGAGGAGGAGGAGGGGAGATGAAAATGGCAGAGAAAGGAGAGGTGGAAAGAAGGAGAGAAAGAGAAAGAGAAATGGCTGAGGGGAGACAGAGTTCCAAGAAATCGCGGGAGGAGAGAGAAAAAGGCTGGATTAAGGAGAGGAGTGGGAGGGAAAAGGATGGAGGTAGTCAAGAGAGAGATGGGAAAAAAGCAAGAGTGTGTGTGTGTGTGTGTGTGTGTGTGTGTGTGTGTGTGTGTGTGTGTGTGTGTGTGTGTGTGTGTGTGTGTGTGTGTGTGTGTGTGTGTGTGTGTGTGTGTGTGTGTGTGCGTGCGTGCGTGCGTGCGTGCGTGCGTGCGTGCGTGCGTGCGTGCGTGTGTGTGTGTGTGTGTGTGTGTGTGTGTGTGTGTGTGTGTGTGTGTGTGTGTGTGTGTGTGTGTGCGTGCGCGTGCTTTTGTGCATCCGTGCGTGCGTGTGCATGACTACGGGTACGTGGTGAGCATGCGTGCCTAAGACAGAGAACTAAAAGGGAAAGTATGTGGGGAGAAAAGGATGAGTGATGGAGGAAGGCGGGTGGGTAGAAAGTTTCCAATATCGAGGGCAAACTATGGCAGGGTGAGTGGCTGGGGAACGGCAAGTATGTCCAGCCCACCACCACCAGACACAAACACTACGTTATGGGCAGGGATGGGGACACACGGCGACCAGGTGGAGGGACAGGAGTTACGAAGACGAATGGGAGTTGACAGATACAAGAGGACGAGTAGATGGGACAGGAGTTACCACAACGAATGACAGTTGATAGATATAAGCAGACGAGTAGACTGAAGGATATGTGATGAAGACAAAGAGGACTGATAGGTATAAATGGACTGAAGAAAACTGAAGGACAAGGGTGAAGACGAAGGGGGCTGATGGATACAAAGGATGTGTAGTTAGAAGGATATAAGTGATGATGAAAGGTACTGACAGGTAAACGAAATGACAGGATGATAAAGCGTTCAAGAGGAATACAGAAGGACGAAATTATAAGTATGGGACATGGACTCTTGTAAGACGAAATTGAATAACAGATTTGATGGATCCATGGGGGCGAGAAGATACCATGATACAAGTGAACAGAGAAAAACTAAAAATTGAATGTAAAAAAAAAAAGGAAGGTGGGATATGAATCAGTTACGACGAATATGCTTATGAGGACTGATAGATGCATGAAGACAAGCGTACAGAATTATAGCTTAACAGACAATATTAAGGTAAAGTGGATACGGAACCCTGTATGATTCAGAGTTAAGAGGAAAAATGGATAAAATAGGACAAGTTACGGGAAGGCAGACGGGAGAACTACCAACAGCATGCCTAGTGGAATGGGTTAGAAAATAATTCGGCTGACACATCATTCATGCTCATGCAATCCTGGCTCCACCTCACAGGCCAAACCTTCAGCACATATTTGGACGACTACAAGCGGTACACCAGGATACAGATCCGAGTACGATGCTGAGGATTCAAGATTGGATCTGAGGAGAAAGTAGAAAGCTAGGATGCAACATAAGTACGGGTATGTGCATAAACACAGATTACCCTCTGACTGGATGGCAAGTAAGCGGAGGGAAAGTGAAGGTACATCAAAGCAACGCATTTTCGTTACAGGGGACAAATAAAAGAGGAAGACAATGCACAATTTCAATACTACAAAGCCCAGTAAAAAAGTATATAAAAAAAATACTTGCTGGGCGAAACAATAACGGTAATGAAAGTAAAAGATGTGTCAATGGATGATAGAAATGAGAGGAGAGGAAGAAAGATCTGATAATGAACAGAGGAAACGAGAGGAGAATTAAAAAGTCTGACGATTAATACAGGAGACGAAAAGAGTGGAGAAAGTAAAAAGACCTGATAAAAAAGAAAAAGAAAAAGGCAGAGGGTGGAAAGTAAATAATTAGATAACGGATGGAGGGAAACGAGAAGGGTAGAGAAAGAAGGTAAACGGAGATAATGATGAGGAGAAGATACAGAAAGACAGGAAGATAAAGATGCAAGAAGACGGGAAGATAAAGATGCAGGAAGACAGGAAAGGGAAGATGCAGGAAGACAGGAAAGGGAAGATGCAGGAAGACAGGAAGGCTAAGATGCAGGAAGACAGGAAAGGGAAGATGCAGGAAGACAGGAAGATAAAGATGCAGGAAGACAGGAAAGGGAAGATGCAGGAAGACAGGAAGGTTAACAGCAGAAGTACGTGTATAAGGAAAGAAGTATACACAGGATAAAAAATATACGTAAGAAACTATGAATAATCCCGGATCTTATTATAGGTGGCACGGTAGACTCGAAGCACATTTTTCTTTGCGAGTTATTAAAGACATTACGCCTCGATACTTTATTTCTACGTTATTTATGTAAGTCTGGCATCGACACAGTTTGCATCAGTAATGAATAATTAGGTAAAAAAAAAAATGTAACATGCAAAATAAATCGCTGACAATGACACGCAACGAAATCTCTTATGTTTCCTCATGAATACGGCGTAAGACTTTCAGTGCACAGGAAAAGGTAGACAGAAATGAGGACAAATATTGAGTCGAAAATGAGAAAAACGCCACGAAGACAGGAAAAATAAGGACGAGGAGAGAATCAATGAGAAGCAGAATACGAAGAATGAAATAAGGACATGTTGAGAATTGGTGAAGAGGAGAATAGTCACGTGGGTAAGAAAAGTAAGGACACAGAATAAAGAAGTGTTATGATGACAAGTAAGGCATGATAGAACAAAGGAAGATATTAGGGTGAAGAAAAGTAAGGACGGTATATTAAAAAAAAATGGTGAGGACAAGAATACGAGGGAGAGAGACAAGATCAAAGAAGTTCAAAAGTCACAATTGCATGAATATTAGAGAGAGAGAGAGAGAGAGAGAGAGAGAGAGAGAGAGAGAGAGAGAGAGAGAGAGAGAGAGAGAGAGAGAGAGAGAGAGAGAGAGAGAGAGAGAGAGAGAGAGAGAGAGAGAGAGAGAGAGAGAGAGAGAGAGAGAGAGAGAAAAGTGGGATTAATCACGAATCACATAAGGAAAGATAAAGAGCATAAGAAAACTGAAAACACAGAAGGATTCGCAGAGGAGTTTAGCAACGTATAAGAAAACTGCAGACCAAAAGAAGAAGAAAGTTATGGACAGAAAGGGAATCGTAAAAAAAAAAAAAAAAAAAAAAAAAAAAAAAAAAAAAAAAAAATGGGGGGGGGGGGGGGGTTAAAAAATGGGTGTAGCTGGTAAGAAGAGGAAAACTACGGACGGGTGGGGGTTGCAAAACAGGAAAACAATATCACTTGGCCAGGAAAAGTATATCTCTGACCCGATACGAGGAGCGCCGAGTAGGTATAGGGGAGAGAAGGACAATTGAAGCAGGGCTGAGGAATGCATGTGGGGCAGGAGCCAGGGTTGGTATTTATCTAGGATCTTAACTCATCTGCAGGATAAGCACCTCATCATATCAGTTTACTCGTCTTAGAAATCGTTTTGTTTCCCGTGTTTTGCTACTCTGATATTCACTCTGCTTGGGTTGAGCCATCTTTTCTAACTTGCCCTCTACAAAATAACTTGCCCTCTACAAAATAACTTGCCCCTATAACATAACATGCCCCTATAACATAACTTGCCCCCAACAACACAACTTGCCCCTGCAGAACGTGAACGACACGTATATTCCATTTTATCCAGTTTGGGGGAGATTTTTTTTTTTTTACTGTATTGTAGGGGTTTCTTCTTTATTACAGTCTTCAAAAATAAAGACCTTTCCTAACGAAAATAAAATCGTCTGGAAGAATCATCAATAAACTTAAAAAAAATGTTCAAGGTGTTAAGCTTGAGAAAGTTTGTAAATATGGAGCCTGGTTGACAATGCAACGGAGGGGGAAGAGGGGGGATGGCAACAGCAGGCGGAGGAATCCATGAAGTGACCATTCGTTGTGACACTTTGGGTTCGCAGTGTGGTGGGCTTGACAGGCTCCCCGGTGCTCCTCCCTTACCATCAGCTTAGTGGCACATACGGGAATATACTATTTTCTGTTTGTTATTTATGCACTGGATGCCATGTCTGTTCCAAAGAATATACGATATTTTATTTTCAATTATACACTTTATCTAGAGTATGTCTGACCGGCGCATATTATATAACATCACATAAACAGACAGAAAGATAGATATACGGATGGATGGATACAAATAAATAGACTGACACAGATACTCACATAGATGGACAGACAGATATAGATAGAAATATAACACAGATGGTTTAGCCTGTGTGATGGCGCCAAGATTTCGGGGGCCTGGATGGCTATGATTGGGAGCTGTATTTCACTGGGCTTGCTGCTGACGGCTCCCCAACTTTTGCACTTCCCCCTTCCTGGTTCTGGATTCTGTCTCACCGCATATTTAGACGGGAAAGACGGTCAGGACAATAATGGTTAATGTTTTTATTCACTGATGTCAGTATTAAGCTTATAAGAATATCAAACAAGAGAATTCTAATATGTACCAGGTAAACTAAGTCGGAATGTAAAGAGGTATGGAGTCTTCTAAGCCCAACAGGACATTACGAGCTTTGCTGGCAGAGACGGAGCCGCCGCCAGACACCGCGGCGGCGTCAGGGAGGGCGGTGCCAGCATCACCCCTCCCCCCCTCCATCACTACCGCCGCACCCCACAGCATCATCCTATCACCCCGCCACCCCCTGGATCAACCCCCCTCCCCCTATTCTAACACATCACACAATCCTATCCAAACACCATCACTCCCCTCCCAGCAACCGCATCACACCATGCTGTGCCATTCCCCCATTCCCAATTCTAAAACCCAATGTCACTCGCCCACCCCACCCTAGTTGCCAATCATATTTTTTTTCCCCCCACCCACCGTATCATTCCACACCCAAACCCATCGTACCGCTCCTCACCCCACCCCACCGCATCACCCCAAGTCCAAACCTATCACTCGCTCTGGACCCTACACCCCACTCACCCCTTCTCAACCCCCACCAACGACTCTTCTTCCAACTCCAAGTGCCCCTCCTTTCCTCTCCATCTAGTGTGTCTCCTTTAATCCCTTCTTCTCAGCGTATCCCTCCTTTTGCATCCATCCAGTGCGTCTCTCCATTCTACCTTCCATATTAGCGTGCATCTTACTTTTTTTCTTCATCCACTGCATCTCTCCATCCTTCCCTCCGTGCCAGCGTGCCTCTCCTTTACCCTCCACCTCAGTGAGTCTCTCCACCCCTCTTCAATCTCAGGGTGCCTCGCCATTCTCCTCCATCCAGTGCTTCTCTCCACTCTTCTCCTCCTTCTGCATGTTTTTCATCTTCCCATTTCAGTTCGTCTCTCCATTCTTCATTCCATTCCTTCATCTATTCCTATATCCAATACCCATTCACACTTGCAACCTCTGTCTTCCCCCTCCATCCAAATTCAGTTCCCCATTCTATTTTTCATTCCATCCTAGTGCGCGTCTCGATAATTTCCACGAACCTTCATCTCTCATCATCATCTACGCATCCTTCTTATATCCCATACAATTTCCTCTCATCCCCCCCCCCACCCCACGACACACTGCATCCTTCCACTCTCCCCTCCACTCAAAACTCAGTTCTCACCCACTTTTACCACTATAACTCTTTCCACAGTTTCAGCCTCCTCTTTTCCTTCCGTCCCAGCGCACCTCTCACCTCCTTCCACCATAAATTCAGCTCCCGACTCATATTCAGCACATTTGCATCTTTTCTTCAAACCCACCCAGTCTCGTTCCACAGCTTCAGTCTCGCCCAAACCCCTCGTAATACCTTCAGTCCGATGACGTATTTATGCTTTATTCTTACTACTACCAGACGATTTTCTTCATAATAAGGACTTCAGGTTGTGAAACGGTTAATAATGGCTATATATATAAAACTCTGTCAGTTCGAAAATTTATCCTGAAGTAGGGGGAAAAAAAATTTAGAGACAGCAAAATTAGTGTTAAATATGTCATCGAATTCAAGGTGTTATATCAATCCTAATGATGGTCTTCTTCTTTACAACCTTGTCGCTTAGTTCTTTCTCTTTCATTCAAGTACCTGCCTACTCCTTCAACCTTTCCTCCCTCCTCTCCCTCAACTTTCCACTATTTCCCTTCTGTCTTACTCAAGCCCCCTCCTCTTAATATATCCTAATGACAGTATTCTCATTTACATCCACATCGCTTACCTCCACCTTCCTCCCTCGTCTACTTAGTTACCTGCCTTCCCCCCTTCCCCCAACTTCCTCTATCCTCCCTTCCTCCAATCAATTTCCATCCCACTCGTGCCCCCTCGGTATCACTCAAACCCCTCAATCTATCCTCTTTATACTCACTTCACTTTGTTCTAACTTCCTCCCTCATCCATTCAATTAACTGCGTGTTTTCTCTACCCTCCCTCGACTTTCCGCTTAGTTCCCTTCAGAGTCACCCTTCCTCTTAATATAGCCAACAAACATCACTCCCCTTTACATCCACATCGTTAGCTCCAATTTCCTCCCTCATCCATTAAACTGACTGCCTGCTCTCCTTCCCCCTACACCCTCTACCCTCCCTCCCTCCAATCCCCTCCCATCCAACTCGCGTCACCCAGTCTCACTCAACTCCCCTCAATCTAATCCAATGACGGTCTTTCTCTTTACGTCCATTCCACTTGGTTTTAACTTCCTTCTTCATTCATTTATTTAACTGCCTGTTCCCTGTCCTTCTGTGCCCTTGTACCTGACTCTTTTCACTCTCTTCCCATCCCACTCACTCCTCTTCTGTCTCACCCAAACCTCTCCTCTAACTCCATCCCACAAGTCTTCCTCTTCACATATATATCGTATTGCTCTAACTTCTTCCCCACTCCCATTCCCCCTGCCCCTCTACCCTCCCTCCCATCCTTCCTTCCTTCCTCCCCATCCAATTCCCTCCCCTTCAGTCTCACTCACACATCTTTAATTCGTCCACAAAACAATCGTCCCCTTTATAATCATTTCTTTTACAGCTCCATAGTCATCTAGTTCACTGCCCCCCTCCTTTCCCGTTTTCCTCCTCCCTTCACTCCCTCCCCTCCACCCCACTCACAGTCCTCCCCCATTTGTTCCACCCAGTATCATCTTTCCCTTAACCTCCATCTCCTTTAGATTTAACTTCCTCCTCCATCTATTACATTCACTGCCCTCTCCCTCTCCTTCCACCTCTTCTCCCCTTAAATGAGCCTTCCTTCCACTTCCTCTCTAAACCACTTTACTTTTTCTCTCCCTCCCCTAACCCTTACTTCTTCCCCCACTCCCTCCTCTGCCCCTTATCTCTCCTATTCCACTCCTCTGTTCCCTCAACCTCTCCCTTTCTACTGCGCCATTCCTCTCACCCCCTCACCTATCTCTTAACTCCCCCTTCCTCCACTCTCTCCCCAGTCCCTTTCCTCTTCCTATGGACCCACTCCCTTCCATGCCCCTTACCTCTCCTCCCTCTACTACATCCCCTCCACCTTCACTCTTCCTCCCTCTGCTCCTTCCCCTTCCCCTTACTTCTCCCCCCACGCCCTCTCCTGCTCTTCACTCTCCCCTACACTTCACTTTCCTTCCCTCCCCCAGTCCCTTCACTCTCTCTCCCTCACGTTCCTCTTAACTCTTCCCTCCCTCATTTACCCCTTGACTCTCCCTGCATCCACTCACTCCTAAGACTCTTTCCTCTTCATACATCCACTCCCTCCCCTGCCCTTTATCTCTCCTCCCTCCCCTGCTCCTTCATTCTCCCTCCTTCCCTCCTCCCACATATCCTCCGCCTTCCCATCTCCCCGCTACACATCGTGACATGGTTGGGAACGTAAATATTGCTGACCTTTCACTCTCACTCTCTCTCTCTCTCTCTCTCACACACACACACACACACACACACACACACACACACAAAATCTTTCCCACGGCACCAGCAAAAACAGTATCTACTCACTACAATGTGAAAGGTCAGAAACGACGAAAGCTTGGAGGCGGATTTTGCAGTGCCAGGAATTTATCATCAAGTGTGACGAATAATAGTTTCCTGGAGATGTTATGGCAGACCTTGTAAGAATTTATGAGGCAGAATCTCCATCGTTTCCTTCACGGAGCTGTGTGACCTCCTTATACCTTCCTCTCCTGTTCCACTCCTCCCCATGTTCGACCTCCCTACCTTCCTACCCTGTTCCAAACCTCTCTATCTTCTTTCCCCATTCCACTCCTTCCCATGTTCAACCTCCCTACCTTCCTGCCCTGTTCCAAACCTCCCTACCTTCGTTCCCCATTCCACTCCTTCCCATGTTCAACCTCCCTACCTTCCTACGCTGTTGCAAACCTCCCTACCTTCCTTCTCCATTCCACTCCTTCCTATGTTCAACCTCCCTACCTTCCTACCCTGTTCAAAACCTCCCTACCTTCCTTCCCCATTCCACTCCTCCCCGTGTTCGATCTCCCTACCTTCCTTCTCCATTCCACTCCTTCCCATGTTCAACCTCCCTGCCTTCCTTCCCCATTCCACTCCTCCCTGTGTTCGATCTCCCTACCTTCCTTCCCCATTCCACTCCTTCCCATGTTCAACCTCCCTGCCTTCCTTCCCCATTCCACTCCCTCCCATGTTCAACCTCCCTGCCTTCCTTTCCTTGCCCCAGTCCTCCTCATGTTCCCCTACTAATTTCTCATGTATACATTTTTTCTTACCTCCCTCTTCCCCTGCCCCTCTCTCTGCCATCCTCTTCCCCTATCCTCCTCCATTTTGTCTTCCTCCTCCATTACATTTTTGCTCTATCCGTCCTTTTCTTTGTCCCTATTCTATTTTTCCTCCATTCGTCCTGTTCTTCTCTCTCCCTCCCTTTTCTTTTCTCCAATTTCACTCTACTCATTCTCTTCCTTTACTCTATCTCCCTCTATTCTTTCCCCTCTCCTTCTCCCTTCCTTCTCCATTTTCCTCTACCTCTTCTCCTCTTCTTCCTTGATCCATTATTTCTCAGCCTCTTTCCTTTTCGTCCTTCTTCCATTTTCTTTCCATTCTTTCCCCTTTCCTCCTCCTCTTCTCCATCCTTACTTTTCCCGTTTTTCCTTTCTCCTCGCCTCCATTTTTTTTTTTATACTTCCTTCCTTTTAGTCCTTCTTCCATTTTCTTTCCATTCTTTCCCCTTTCTTCCTCCTCGTCTCCATCTTTCCTCTCCCCGTTCTTCCTGTCTCCTCGCCTCCTCTGTCTCCAACCAGTCTTGTTTGTTCCGTTCCAGCCTGGCACGGTGCCTGGGTGTGGCCCGCAGCAGCAGAGGGAAGGAGAAGAGGGAAAGAGGAAAAAGGGAATCTATGTGAAGGGAAACAGGAGGGGGAAGAGAGGAAAGAAGGGTGGAATGAGGAATGATGCGAGGAGTAGGGGGAAAGGGGGGAGAAATTAGGGAAGAGAAAGACTGAGGGGTGGCAGGATAGGGATGGGGGAAGAGGAGATGATGGGGGAAAAGGGGGAAAGATGAGATGAAAGATGAGAGGGATGAGGGGAGAAACGAAACAAAAAGGGGGAAAGGAGACATGTGGAGGAAGAGTGGAGGAAAGAAGGGAGGGAAGAGGGGTATGATAAGAGGAAGGGAACGAGGAGAGGGAGGAAGGGTATGCGGAGAGAGGGGAGAGAATGAAGGGAAGTGAAGAAGGATGAGAGGAAAGAGAAGAGGGACCAGGGGAAAGAGGAATGGGACGAGGGAATAATGAAGTGAGGGATAAAAGGAAGAGATGATATACCAGTGAAAGAGCGCTAAAAATCAGAAGATAAAGGGTATAGGAATAACAAAAACGAGAAGAAATGAGCAATAACAATCTAAGGCCTCTATGACTTAATTTTGGGCGAAAAAAATCAATGGCTTTAGTTGGAGTGAAATACTAGGGGTGTCCTGACCGCAAGAGAGAATGGTAGGCGTCTCTGGCTCCTATGACTCACTCAGCTGGCGTTTGTTAGAAATAAAATACATAAGACACAACCGCAAGAAAGTGAAAGAGCTGGGACGGTAGACCAGGAGCTCATAAGGCAGATGAGACTAGGAAGGCAAGAAAGTACATCAGGATACACGAAGCAACTTTCACAAGACTTTCTCCGTCCCTTCGCATTTGTCCTCCAAAACTCACTCCAGGCATGCTTTTAAATCCCCCACTTCCATGACGCATGTATATTGTATTCTTGCTGTTACTAGACGGCATTTTTCAGGTTAGGAGAGCGAGCGCAAAAGGAAAAAAAAAAAAAATTAAGTTATATCCATTCTCTCACGTTCGATAAAATGCTCAATTAACTCATCTGGAGGTAGCAAAAAATATCATGGTACTGAAAAAATGGGAGAAATGGAATTCCCCCGAGCTAAGCCCTGTATTGGACTATATAGCCCCGCTAGGGTTACAGGAGGGAGCTACCCCTCCCGGCACGGCAGCCCGGGCGAGGCTCGAACTTGCAATCCCCCGATCGCAAGTCCAGCGCGCTACCACTGTGCTACCGCGCCCCCATCATGGCACTGAAGGGGTTGAAGAATACTCTCTCACCCCACTTATACTGTGATGTAATAGCTATCTACTTCGTACAATTTGTCCTTATATACATGGCGACAATGCATAACACCGTCACGTCCGGCCCATTAAAATATTTTCTATTACATAACCATAACAATAACTATGGTACCTGTGCCAAACATCATCAGAATATACGTGGATTGACAGGTGACAGTAACCATGGCACTCTCAATGGCCTATATTCTCTACGCCAGCTAAACCCTTCCCGTCAGGTGCTCTATTTCAGTGCCCCATCTCTATACATAGTGGCGTCTCAGGCCGTACCCTCAGCCTTCACTCACCGCGGCCAAATATAAGCAACATATCACCTGCCTCCCCCCCTCACATGATCTCCCCCTCCCTTCTTCCATCCCCCCAACCACCTGCCTCCCCCGTTTACCTGTTCCTCTTCCTTCCTTACCCATCCTACCTTCGTCCCCCCACCCCCTACTCCCGCCAGGTCTGTCCACACCTTCCTCGCCTGGCCTCACCTCCACCGCCACCTGTCTTCACTTACTTCACCGGGCCTGATCGGATGCTTATGTTCCCTCGCTTGGCTCGCTACACCTTACCTGTCCTCTCCTTACCACACCTGGGGTCGTATTCTCGTCAACTTAGGAGGCTCCCTACCACCTCTTCCTTACTAGTCTATTTCTGTGTACAGCACGATGTTGAGTTTAGTCCTAGGACTGAAACTCAGACTATTACATTCAGCTGAGGAAAGACTCCTCGGAGCGATCGGATAATTATTATCTTGTCTCATGACTAAGCTGTCTATAATGATATCGACAGATATGAAAAATACACGAAAAAATACGGAGATGAAATATGCAAAATCCTGATATCAAGAGATATGAATATTATACGAAAAAATATACGAGAAAATACTAAGATGAAAAATGCAAAGTATGTTGTTAAGAATGCGTATTACCCAGCCATTCGAGCTCACATGGATACGGTCTATGGCCTCACCTGCCTCCTTTCTCATAACCTGACCACCCACTGAATCCACTCGTTGCACCTGCCTCTCTTACCCAAGGCGCACTCTTCCATAACAAACCTGATCTCATCCACCTTTACCTATCCTCCATAACCATACCTGACCTCACCTGCTTCTATACTTCACATGACCACCCACAGAATCCACTCGTTGCACCTGAGCTTCCTTAGTGTCCTTACCCCCAAAACCCTCTTCCATTACGTTCAGGATCTCATCCAAATTTATATTCTACCTATCCTCTAAATCCTTACCTATATTATCCCTACCTCGCCCGCCTCCCTTTACTTAATCAGACCATTAACTGCATCTACTCCTTGCACCTGCCTCACAAAGCTGCCCCCTTCCATATCACATCTGATCTCATCCACCTTCATATCTTACCTGTCTTGCACATCCTTACTTGGCCTTTACCTGGCTCCTTTTACTTCTCCTGACGACCCACACAATCCACTCGTTGCACCTGAGCTTCTTTAATGTCCTTACCCAAGCTACCATCTTCCCTAACATACCTGATCACATCATCTATATACTTTCTTCTATCCTCCCCTACTCCACTTACCTATCTACATACCACATCCTTACCTCTCCAGCGCCATCTACGTACCTACCCTTTGCCCTACAGAAGAAACAGCTTACATCACCAACTAATAAACTTTAATTGCATCATGGCCTAATATACGCCAAGTACATCACTAACTAATATATATCAACCAGTCGTGGTTTAATAAGTCTCGAATCTCTACTGCCGTATCTCGAGACACTAATTTACAATACATATCAATCATTTACCTCCACTCTATCCCTCAGTATCAAGACGAATTTACAGCTTACTCTCGTTAATACTTCGAGATTTTACTTAAGTTCAGGGAGACCTCTCGTGGTGAAGTGTACAGTCTTCACTACACAAGACTTCTGAATTCTCAAAGCATCCTAGCCAATAAAAAAAAAAAAATGCTTTAATTGGAAACAGATGCGGTAGCTCACCCCGATGAAGACGAAAACGAAGACGATGACGACAACGATGATGATGATGATGATGATGATGATGATGATGATGATGATGATGATGATGATGATGATGATGACGACTACAATTTTGCAAGCATGGGGTAACGTCACAAAAGCACCCATTTACACTAAAATGAAACGAACAGCGTATGTAGTGGTGGGTGTGAAGAACTTGCTGGCATTTAGCTGTTCACGTACTCAACCAAGCAGCGGCATCATTATTACTGAGGCGGCCAAGTGAACGCGTGGCATTTAAAGGTGCTGTTATTGCCGAACGCACACCTGGTACGGAATACAAAAAAACAGTACAACACAGCACAGCACGGCAGAGCATAACACAGTACAGCTGAACACAACACAACAAACACAGCAATCACAACACGGCACAGCACAACACAGCACACCACAGAACATACAACACAGCACACCACAAAACATACAACACAGCACACCACACCACAAAGAACACAACACTTCACAGCACTGCATAGCACACGTTGCTTTGTTATCCTTATTTTCAACACACTGAATTAGATATCACAGTCATATTCTTCTGAAACAAACAGCCTCTAAAGGGCCATTAAGACTGTTGCTGTTTGCTTTCCTTTGTACTCCTTGTACTCTACACAACCGAGCACAGTATAATACAACACAATAACACACCACAATACATCACAACACGGCTCAGTGTAACGCAACAAAGCATTCACAGGACAACACAACACAACACATGACAAAACTCAATTCAATACAACACAGCACAAAAAACACAAAATACAACGAAGGACAATATAACACAGCATAGCACGATACAACAAAGCACAACTCAATATAACAGAGTACAACACAACACAACACCTCTGATGAACTCCAGGCCGGGGTATTAAATGAGATAACCATTATGCAAATTGCCTTCTCAACCTTCACTAATTTAACCCTTTCAGTTCGTGGACGATTTATCCTTTACTTTTAATATCATGCCGTCACTTATACAGCATTCTCGTTGCTGTCAAACTAATTATAACTTCAAAGCAACCTCTTGTTCTGACGGCTTAGAATATTCTCCAGTAACACTTTCTGCACTGACACGCTTATTATCACCATATATTCTTACCCTCCAATCAGTTGTTATGCTCACGATCGGAGGACAGACCAAAGTGTATGGTTATATAACATGGTAATATAGGCTACAGAGAATGGACATGTTCTGGGCAATAAAATGTGAATCTATAACTAAGTTTAAAGGTGTGAGGTGGCGTGGCGGGCCAAGCTGACGATGAATGGATATGGTAAGCAAGTATAAAAGACACGGTAAAAGAAAAAAGTAACGTAATACAGAACTTGCAATCACGTTTAGTAAAGTATGTCTCGGAAAAAAATTTACTACCTGTACATACCTTCAGTAATGTGTGAGACAGCAAGGTACGGAGGTTAAAAGCATAAGGCAAATTGACACAAGAGCGATATGGATGGATTAAGAAAATATGGAGACGCACATGACACGAGTCGCTCCCCTTCTTTAACTTCCCTATCGACGGAATGACCCGGTATTCTTCTAGGCAGCACGGGGGGCTTCGTAGCACCTTTTCCTTGGCGACTCATTTTGCATAATTACACTTTCAACATTCTCTTGTATTTTAATTACACCGTTTTAACATCGACACAGCATTTAAAAAAAAAATACCCTCAGATATCCGTGACGGGCATCAATGAATGAATAAATAAATAAGTGTGGACGGTGTGTTGTGTGTGGGGTGGTGGCAAGATAGTGAAGGCTGAAGTGACGTGTGTATGACGGTGTGGCTCATTTCACTACGCACACTGTCAATAGTTGCCCTGTTATTGTGATCACCTGTTTCTGGATTCTAAAAATGTCTGTGGGAAGTAATGATGATATGATGATGATGATGATGATGGAGAGGAGGAGACGGATGATAACACCACCAATGATAAAAATGCAAATGAAATTACTGTTACTACTCCCAGACTCGTGTACTCTATTAAGTAAGGCCGTGTGGTACTAATGGGGGTTAAAGGTGCAACACTGGAACTCACATCTGGCAAATACCACCGCGCCGCTGATAAAGTACCACACCGGGTATTAAATGATATCATCACGTAAATTACAGACTCAACTCCAACACATTTATCATTTATAGTAGCCTATTTAATTTTACTCGTAGTGTAGCTGACAATAATACCGTTCCAATCTTTAGTCGAACAAACATGAAAACTCTATCATAATTTTTTGAAAATTTTGTTGGGCTCTGACGACCATAATACCGGCTTTCAAAAATCACTATTTAACCTTTCGCTATATATTGTCAGGAAGTGCATCAATATTTATGTCTGCAACTACATATTACACTGCTTTTTTTATCTTGTCACCCACAGAGAGGCCAGCAGCAAGGTAACCTTGTGATGATCTATGAGTGGGCATGAGTAACATGTATTAGAATATTACCTTCCAAACACAAATTAAGCTGAAATAAAATGTATAACTAATAAATCAAGATGCCAGGAAAAAAAATCACAGTACCATAACGGCAGTACTGTAACCTTGAAACATCGGATGACGACTTAGCCTATCTATTTTACTCTGCGCCAACAAGGTGCTTACATGTGGTTGTGCTGTGTATCCTGGTTAAAGCTAAGCAGCTACGGCGTCCACCCAGGAGTCAAACTCCTCATACATCCCTGCAACTCGCCGTGGGGAAGGACACTATTTAGTTCGACCCTGGCGGGAAGCTGCCCACCACAGGGGGTCCCAGTTCCCTGCATGATGTATGTAGGGTACTGTACCTGTGGTACGGCCCCACAGAGGCAGTTGTTTGCCTATGGTCAACAGATCTGTTTGGCCAGAAAGACTGAGGTTAAACAACAAAAACAACTCGCTACTGGGAAAGCTCCTGAGGGCTGAGGATTAATCCAGTAAAGGTGAAGTAGGTATTACGTAGCCCGGTAGCACATAATAAAATGTAGAAAATCACAATAACAAGCCAGGGACGACCACCTAATGAAGGATAAACTAACGCAGTGTAATCCCACTAACCCCAAAATATTCTTCCTGGCATAAAAAGCAAATAATCACACTAACAAACCGCAAAAGACATCATCCTTGGACCACACGACTCTAGATGACTAAGGCTGATAACACACGTACACATGTTGTTACGTCATCTCAACATCACTCACCTCTTCAATACTTTTGCGGACAATGAAGGCACTTTCCAACACCGACGATTTTAATTCTGGCAAAAATCCTAAGCAGGTATGGATTAAAGACTCTATTATATATATATATATATATATATATATATATATATATATATATATATATATATATATATATATATATATATATAACATGAAACGCCTGACAGTAACTTGTGTCTTGTGGGGACAGCTCAATCTGCAGGTGTGGGCGTGGGTGTCGAATAGAATATGAAATGAATAAAAGTAAGACCCTGACAACGCTGATAAGCCGTCCCCAGAAGACAAGAGAAATCGCTGGGTAGATTGGAAGGTAAGGACTGAAATATGGTCCAGCCTGTAGTTTAGCCGGCGAAGCACGAACAGAATTAAACATCATATTGATTAAAAATGTTATAGTCTGAAAACTAGATTATTTTATTCAGCCAAAGAAATTCTCTGGCACGTAAAGGAGTTAACTGGAGCTGCAACAACACTGGTTAAATTATACGTGTGTGTGTGTGTGTGTGTGTGTGTGTGTGTGTGTGTGTGTGTGTGTGTGTGTGTGTGTGTGTGTGTGTGTGTGTGTGTGTGTGTGTGTGTGTGTGTGTGTGTGTGTGTGTGTGTGTGTGTGTGTGTGTGTGTGTGTGTGTGTGTGTGTGTGTGTGTGTGTGTGTGTGTGTGTGTGTGTGTGTGTGTGTGTTGAATTCTGGGAGCGAGCACTCCAATGTACGTATAAATCTGTGTATGTGCGTATATGTAATTCCAAGTGCACGTGTACCTTATTATGTTTCCATGACTAAACAGCCACGCGACATAAGCAACGGGGGGGACCGCAATGAACTGTGAGTGTGCAGTGACACGCAGTTGAGATTACGCTGTTTTTCTCATTCACCCCCACGCTCATTATCCTCACATTCCATTCTTCACACACACACACACACACACACACACACACACACACACACACACACACACACACACACAGGCCGTCTCATCACCGTTTTTCACTCTGATACTGTATCCTGCCTTCTATCATACCCTTTTTAATGCCATCTCTTAATTAAAACTGCCATCTCGCCACCTTAAATGCCAAGCTGTAAGAAGTAATACTAAAATATGGCGTCCGTCAGGAAAAAGTGGTATGGAAAGAATGTAGTAAAGTAGTATTTTGTTGTTCTGCCACTAAGCTATGTGACACAAGCTGTAAAAGAACAGAAACCTAGGCCAAGTTAACGTGAAAGAACTGTAACAACAATGGAACTGACAGATTGGCAGTGGAGGTTTATGTCCTATGATTTATCTCACTGATAAACGTCTGTAGGCTCTTTTGTCGGGATGGGGCGTGAAGTCATACGAGTATACAGATACTGCAAACAGATAAACATGTTCGGGCTACTGGACGCCATTATCTCCGCGTATATATATATATATATATATATATATATATATATATATATATTCATTCATTTATTTCGAGAGAGAAAGAACAGAATAGAGAGGAGCAAAGGAAAGTAAGGCTGAGAGTAAGAAAAGAGTAAAGAAGGGGGGAGGGGAGGGGTAATTCATGCAGTGTGTCAGGGTCAAGCAACTGCGGCGGGCGGGTGGCTCGATCAAATTACCCCCTGGGTCTATTTCGGGTGTGTTAAACGGGCGGTGTAAGTTAGCCCAGAGAGAACCCTCGTCCCTGCCAGCGGTAAATATAGACACGCTCCACTCTTGTTGTAACCTCACTGTACAGTCCGGGAAAAAAGCTCGTATACTATTCCACCGCATCTACGTATCTGCAAACTTAGCCCTTCAGGACGATGACGTCTTTTTATAGTTACTCTCACTGCTACTACACAAATTTATTTAGCTTAGAAGAGCCTGGCAATATATTATGAGGTTAATGATGGCAAAATCTAACTACTGTTCGAAGTCTCATTACTTTAAAAAAATAATTAGGAGACAGCAAAAATAAATTGAATAAATATATAAATGTGTGTGTATGTATGTATGTGTATGTAAATTTATAAATAAATATACTGTACATACATACATAAACAGAATGAAACAACGTGTCCGTACTGAAGAACTTAGGACATGTCGGTCATTTTCAACCTTGGCGCAGTATATCAGAGGGAATCATCCATGGGCAGAAAAGCATGCCAAATTAGTGAGCACCCGTGAGTGGGGAGAGTTAAGCGTTTACAGGTGACCGACGACGTGAGTTCTGTTGATGACCGTGCGATGTTACTACGTCGTCCCAGATAACACGTCCCTATCACCACCCACAGTAATATCACATTTTATTTACACATTTTATTTACTTGTGGCATCAGCTCCACTGTTTATTTACCGGTTCCAGTCCCGGCTATTTTACATACTAGTCTGCCTACCAGCCGCCCTCGCGTTTTAAGTCAGACCCTGAACCCTATCAAGCAGGGGAACTTATACAGGACTAAGACCCGCGAGCCTGCCTTTTAACTTGTACAACACGATGGCGTATTTCAGGTTTCATTCCTGCTACCACCAGGCGATTTTCTTCAGTTCAGAAGTTTTTCGAACTGGGAGGGTTAGATATAGCCCTATTAACCTTTTCACTTCAAGGAGTGCTGGAAAGGGACGCTTTCAGGTGGTGGCACCGATACGATTGGGTGGTGGATTTGCCCTACCCGGTTATACAAACGTTTCTGAATCCCTTCCCCCTCCCCCCTGTCCCCACAACAGGAGGACGGTGGACTTTAGAAGAAGGGCTACGCTAACCTGCACTCCAACTGGCTCAAGTTCAGATAAGCCCTGTATTCAAGTTACTGTTACTAAACTACAAAGAGCTTTCCTTTAAACAGTATCAAATCGTCTGTTCGTTAACCAGAACAGGATAACAACAAAAAATCCCTCCTACTGCTTGGATTATGGATCCTCTGGTACTATAATAATAATAATAATAATAATAATAATAATGGCATCGATACTGTAAGGATTAAACTGACGCCTTAACCTCTAATATGGTAACAAACACAAATGACCAATGACAGTAAAAAAGCACAGTCAGTTACTAAACACACATTACCTATTTTCCACACTTCTTCAGCAATTCAAGTATCCGACTTCACACTCTACTGTACTACACAAAGCGGAAATTGCGACTCTCTCTCTCTGTCTCTGTCTGTCTGTCTGTCTTGAGCATTTTATTCCAGTTAATGACAGACGATGTAATTCAGTTGCGAGAGAAACAAAAACCTGAATGTTAACTTACCAACCCACTAAACTGTTTCAAAGAGCACGTGGTAATTCTGTAACAGCATCTACGCAAGCACACATCGTTACCTTTGTACCCTACACACATAACCTACCAACCCACCAACCTGCTTTAAAATATATACCGTAGAGCTAATAGCGCTGTACTTGGGTCAAAGCATCATCAACATATTCATGCATCGTACGTTTGGCAAGTGCACAGTACAGTGGAAGATATTAGCCCAATTACCTGCAAGCCCAGTCTATTACGCAAGCTGCCGCAAATGTATCTATTAATGCTTACTTTTACACAGATGCCAACTAAGTACAGGAATATTAATTATCTCTCTCACACACACACACACACACACACACACACACACACACACACACACACACACACACACACACACACACACGCACGCACGCGCACGCGCGCGCGCGCGCGTATACTTTAGCCGCCGGTAGGCAGCTACATTTATCATTTTTATTCATTCACTTTTTTTCTACTGCTACTCTCAGGCGATTATATTATAATAATCCGATTTCTGTGTGTTTGTCGGTTTGTTACCGTAACACAACAAAAACGGCGCTTTGGCGCAAATTTTAGTTAGAGCACGGTATCGTTAAAATGCTCTAACTTGAAGAATAAAACAATTTCCAGGCCAATCTAGCCCCCCGTTCCCGAGTTATGACTCATTTCTGAAGACAGGAAGTGACTTGATATCCGAAAGCCTATCAGCGAATTTAACATGGAAAAGCTTTCTCATGTTGAAGAAGTTACGAAAGTTTCTCTTTAACTTCCCTAGTCAGAAGCATCTCAAACCTGAATAAAATCGTCTGGAGATAAGAAGCACAAAATAATAATAAATATATCCTGTGACTGACGCGGTTAAGACTTTCTCCAAACCTGAATGACTTGGCAGCCAATTGTTGTATCGCTTAATGTGGATTCAACAGCAAAACAGAGTAAAAAATATATATATCTAAAAAAGGGCTTACTGTATTCCTCTCAGGTGGTAACAACTCTCCACAGCCAGCATCAAGATAAGCCTACTCACTTACACACCTACCTACCTACCTACCTACCACTCCACCAGGCAGGGAATCCCCACACTCTATTTGGGATGGTGATGACAGTGGTGGTGGAGGTGGAGGGGAGTTATACAGGCTAGGTTAATGGTTAGCACAAGCCAGAGAGGCATCGTAAAAATATTACTGCTACAAATGAGAGTACGTAAAAATTTATGTTTTCATTAACTAGCTTTATTGACAGTGACGTAGCCTTTTTGGTTTATCTCACTGGCTTTATTAACTTTTTTCCTGGCATATTATCTCACTGATTTTATTAACTACTGTACATCAATCGCACAAACGAGGATGGTGGACGACAGTGTGTGGCATGTTAGGTTGCAAATTTACAGGGTTCGTCAGGTTATTAATACTACTACTACTACTACCACCACCACTATTACTACTACAAACTGCTGGTCCATATACAAAATAAATACCAGAATAATACAAAAATAAGCATACGCCTCTTATAAAACAGTATATCTTGACCCCCCAGGTAATAACAACAATAGCGGTATCAAAAACAGCAGGTGAAAAGCAACACACCTGTACTCATATCTCTTACCGGAAGAATACAAGACAAACAATAAAAACGTTACAACACAAAAAGATATGTAGCAAGACTAGGGGTTCTCATTTAAGGAAACTCACTCTCACTCTCTCTCTCTCTCACTCCCATACATACACAACACACACATGTATTTTCCGTTCACACACACACACACACACACACACACACACACACACACACACACACACACAATGAAGGGAGCTAAGGAGGCATATACCGCACAGCAGGCCTTTAAGAAAACAATACCATCACATACCGGTAGTGTCAACGAGGCTATTCTACCACAGTGACACCTTTCACCTCACACCACACTACTACCACAAAATGACTGGGGGGAGAGGGTTGTTGTTGTTGTTGTTGTTGTTGTTGGTGGTGGTGGTGGTGGTGGTGGTGGTGATGATGATGATGATGTGATTATGGCGATTCAGATGATGATGATGATGATTACCATATGATTACAGAAATGATGATGATGATGACACACAAGCCTAGTACACAGTAACCATGCTCTCGCCAGATTCATTACCAAACATTAACCAGAAGATATCAAGGTAGGAGAATGGTGGATTGACGTAATTATGTAGAGTACAGTCCGAGGACATCGCTATATATCCTATTCTTGCTATGTGTGGACGATTCTATTTCCTGAACCGTGGACAGATATAGACAGACAGAGACAGATAGAGGGATGGATAGATAGATAGATAGACAGATAGATAGATAGATAGTGGATAGATACAGACATACTGCGTTCAATATTAAGGTGCTCTATTAAACAGCGTATACTTATGTAGGATTTTACTACTGCAGCAAAAATTAAAATAACCTTCACAGGTTGTGCTGAACCGCTCCTCCCGTTTCATCCTGCCTCCAAACCCCCCACTTTGCTGTCCCATGAGTCAAACACTTGTAATATAACGAATAAATACGATACTCAATGCATAAATGTGACACAAGACACCACACTCAATCCTACAAATCATCTATTAGTCTTTTCTCCAACTCACACCTCACTCACTGACATTCCCTTTTACCCCGTCTCTCCTACTCATCTTTGGTCTCTCTTTCTCCCTCTACCACCCTCCCATACACTCCTCTACTCAATCCTTCAATCTCTGATCACTCCAAGTGGCGAATCCATCTCACGATACTCGTCCAATGACTTTCCATTACACCCTCATCAATATCCCGAGTTTCCTAATTTGTCTGTCTGCCTTACCACGCACATTTCAGATATAGACAGACAGAGATAGACACTCCTCTCATTCTTGTCACGTCCTTTCAACCAAGTCCAGGCTTCACTTCCAAACGTTAGTGAGGGGATCGCAATACGGTCATGCAACGACTTCTTTGCCTCCAACCTCACCTCCTTATTCTTAGTCACCGCCTTCTACGTACAGTCAAATAATTAAGTCCATCCGCCTCTTCTGTCTCTGTTTCATCGTTGGCTCCACTCATGCTTGAAAGTAACAGAATGGACTAAGGTGTATACCAGTATATATTATCATTCATCCGTGGGTGATAATGTGCATCCTTGTCCACTATGCTTTACTGAAGTGTGTAGAATCCAACAGTGAGAGAGGCTGGGGAGGTGAAAGCAATTTATTATTTGACTGTACATACCTTACATCCATGCTCACCTCACCATTTCTCGTCACCGCTCTCAACGTACCTGTGAAAGAGAAGGAAAACAGTTAAGTAAAACAACACAAAACAGTAAAACTCAACCACAAACATCAATAAACACCGAAATGAACCCTGCACCCCAGCCCATAAACAGGAGAGAGGAAGGGGACTCTGCTAGAACAACTTACTACAGTATAGTTAATAATAATAATTATTATTATTACTATTATTATTATTATTTTTATCATTATTATTACTACTATTTTCTACAACTACTACTATTATAACACCGAATAACAATAACACAATAAAGCAAAAAGAAAACAATACTATCACAACCTCATGCATCCACAAAACAAGAAACTCAACACAAAAACAAACAAACAGCAAAACAAACTCTGTACCCCCATCCCATCACCGGGGAAGGGGGAAGGGGGTACAGAAAGGGTGGGGGAAGGTGTAGGGGGGGGTCTGGAGGTGGGGGAGGGTGTAGGGGGGATCAGGGGGTAGGAAAGGAGGGGGGACTGAAGGACACCATAACAGAGGCCACTTCGCTCCCTCCAATACCAGTTTTCTGTTGATGCTATTTGGACTTCCACCCACAACGACCTGGTTTAAAGCTGATTCTCCGGGGGTCCTATGCCGCCCCCCGAACCCGTGCCCCCCCCCTCCACAACTCTCTCTTTCTCTTATTTACACAGGCTTCTTTACACTTTGGATCTTATTCTTCTCTCTCTCTGCGTTACTTTCTAGCCTTATTCCTTCATTAGGATATAGTTTTCTTTATTTTATTCTTGCTCTCTCTACACGATTTTACTCAACCAGGGAAAGGCCTCACGTACTGAAGTTAAAAGAACGCTGATCAAACCCATGCAATCCTAAAAGTGTCTCCTAAGCTGAAAAAAATCGTCTGAAGATTGCAAAACAAACAGGAAAGACGTCACCTAATCGATGGAGCTAAATCCTTCACCACGATAACGTAGTATTATTATCTTTATTATCATTATTATTATTATTATTATTGGTTTATCTAAACGGTTTTATGCAGCTTATGGGAGATTTTACGAACTAGGGAGGTTGGTCACAGCTGGTAAAGGACGCCTTCACGCGGTGGCAACGCTATTGGTGAGCAAATCCGCTAACCAGTTATATAAACATCCCTCAGCTCCCTCCCTCTTCCCCAAGAGGAATGTGAGTTGCAAGAAAAAGACAGTTTCATCCATCAGTCAACTGGTTGCTGCTGCTGCTACTCCTGCTGCTGCTGCTGATGATGATGACGATGCTACAGAACTCTCCTTGAGATAATTAAAATGTTAGTTACTACTGAGATTATACTAAACAAGATATTATTGGTGAGTGCATTAATAATCTTCCACAATGGTCTCACTTTATGCTTAACTGTTATTCTTCCTTTTACTTCCCTCTCATTCCATTTATAATCTTATATGCATTTTCATTCTCAGTTTCCTGCAGCTTTTTACGATAGCACTTAAACTATTAATGTTTATCTTACTTCCTCTCGCTCGCTTTCTCATTTTTACGAGATTAATCGTCAAATAGTCGCTTTTTTTTCTTTTTTAAATCACTCTACTCAGCTCGATGACTCTCTCTCTCTCTCTCTCACTCTCTAATTTTTATTCTGTGGTAACTCAAAACAACTTTACTTAGCTCAGGAAAGAATTTTCGAAATGGAAAGGATAGGATATTGCCGTTGGCAATCCATTCATTTCGCTATTTCACTCTAACCTGGCCTAAAATTGCCATATCTCCACCTTGAATGCTGAGCTGCAGCAAGACTGACGCTAGAATAAGGTACTAGTCACGAAGAAGTGTTATGGATAGGATGTAAAGCCGTAGTACTGTCATTTTCTCTCAATGAGCTAATATGATGAAAAATATATCAAAGCAAATATATCAAGGCAGAAAGTGGCAAAATACTGAACGCCTCACTTTCTCAAATACGAGTTGGTTATTTTTTTTTTCCCTACCATACTGTCTTTGAGTGCGAATTTCTGTTACTTTTTAAAATTATAACTATCTTCATTTTACATTACACACTGTCAGTCAGTCATATAACTTTTTGCATTTCTCACTGGAATCTCTCTCTAACAATATAGCTACCGGTATCAAGAGACAGTTCGCAGCTTTGCACACTCATGAACCTCATGCTTGACTGATTTCCACTCCTCCACATTTAAATAATAATGCTGAAAATGTGGAATTCATATAACGCAAAATAATAACGTTTAATAACCCACTTTAATATCTTAAAAAAAATCCTGTAGTTCCTTAAAAAAAAAGAAAAAAAAGATATAATAAGCCCGGTGGAACGCAGGTCGACGCTATCCTTTTGCAGGTCACCATCCTCTTTTCGGGGCATAGGAAAGCGACTTAGGGGATGTGCATGAATAAACTGGGAATTCCACAGGCCAACCAGTCCCAGCATTTGATAACCTCCCTCTCAAGCACCACGTCAGGGCAGTGAAACAAGTGCCCCCAAAAGATATAAACACACGAATTATTATATATTATTACTATTTATATACTCCATGAAGAGGGAGGGGAAAAATAAAAATGTGTTCTATGCGGGCAGAGGAAAAAACGTATCTGCCTCCACCTCAACAGAAGAAGGGAGAATAGTGAAAATAACAGGCCTGGCCATAAACAGGTCTCTCTCTCGTGTGTGTGTGTGTGTGTGTGTGTGTGTGTGTGTGTGTGTGTGTGTGTGTGTGTGTGTGTGTGTGTGTGTGTGTGTGTGTGTGTGTGTGTGTGTGTGTGTGTGTGTGTGTGTGTGTGTGTGTGTGTGTGTGTGTGTGTGTGTGTGTGTGTGTGTGTGTGTGTGTGTGTGTGTGTGTGTGTGTGTGTGTGTGTGTGTGTGTGTGTGTGTGTGTGTGTGTGTGTGTGTGTGTGTGTGTGTGTGTGTGTGTGTGTGTGTGTGTGTGTGTGTGTGTGTGTGTGTGTGTGTGTGTGTGTGTGTGTGTGTGTGTGTGTGTGTGTGTGTGTGTGTGTGTGTGTGTGTGTGTGTGTGTGTGTGTGTGTGTGTGTGTGTGTGTGTGTGTGTGTGTGTGTGTGTGTGTGTGTGTGTGTGTGTGTGTGTGTGTGTGTGTGTGTGTGTGTGTGTGTGTGTGTGTGTGTGTGTGTGTGTGTGTGTGTGTGTGTGTGTGTGTGTGTGTGTTTCGCCGATGACAACCAAAACACAACACAGGGGCCGAAGGGAACTGAACTTTGACATTAGGCCACTCACAAACACAAGCATACAGTCTCTCTCTCTCTCTCTCTCTCTCTCTTTACTCTTCCCTTTTCCCTCTCCTTACTCAATTTCCCTTTCACTCTCGATTACATCCGTCCTTACTTCCTCTCTCTCTCTCTCACATTCAAGCACTACTCTCTCACTTTCGATTATTCTTCCTAACTCTTTCTTACTCTTAAATTCACTCACTCTTACCTCCTACCGACTCTTCCCTTTCCTTCCTTCCTCACTCTCCTCCTTTACCAACTTTTTTCTTTCTCCTCTATTTTTACTCTCCACCTAAATCACTCTCACTTTCCTCTTTCCTCTGGGCTGCTCACTTGATTCTCCTGTCGTGGGTCTCTCTCTCTCTCTCTCTCTAAGTCCTCATTTACCCATTTATCCACGTTTCTCTAATCATCCTCTTCTCTCTTACTCCCTCGATATTCTACCTCGGGTCTCTCTCGCACCCTATCTCTCTCCCTTCTACTCTCATTTTTGTTCGTTACCAGATCTAATTTCACACTCAGCTCCCACCTACTCTCTCTCTCTCTCTCTCTCTCTCTCACTCTCTCATACTTATTTTTCAGCAACTCGTCTCTGTCTGTCATCATCATTCTCACATCCTCTCATCTCCTCTCAATAATCTCCCCCTCCCTTCCCCTCCGCTCGCCCCTCCCCTCCACTTCTCACCATCGCTCCGAGCTAAAATCCTCTTCACTTATCCTAACGGGACGACACACACACACACACACACACACACACACACACACACACACACACACACACACAACCATGGACGAAAACCAAACCACGAACTGTCAAAGGCGTTACACAACCAATGATCACACCACAACACAACAAGATAAAGAAAAGGAGACTATTGATCTATCTATCTATATACTTAAGTTGCTTCCTCCCAGAAAAGGGGGGGCAGCCGAGACAGGACGACACACTCCCAATTTACTCATCCACAAACACAAATTTACTCGTATCTTAGCCCCAAAGGGAGAAGGGACAGATCCTCACCGCACCACACCGCACGAGAGTCAACTATGCAGTCCAATTAGCGACATCCAAGGCAGGGCCCAACAGCAGAGGTGGTTTACTCCTGGCACATCATAATTGACAAAACATAAAAGAATACACCCGGTATAAACATTTATCGGTACGTAAATACAGCAATACGCCATTCAATATCGCAAACATTTTCTTACACACAAATTACCATTCTCCATCCTCTTCACCCTTCACCATCTCCACCACCAACAACAACAGACCGGCAGTGTATTGCAACAACAGGAGGGAGTACAAGCTCATATTAGATATCACCACCACAAAAACTACCACCGTACTGTCACTACTATTATTACTACTACCATCATCAACACAAAAACTACAACCGTAGTCACTATTACCACTACTACTACTACTGTAATAGTAGTAGTAGTAACAGTTATAATGCTCCTGCTGCTGCTACTAAGACTGAATAATAACAATAATAATAATAATCATAATAAAAATAAAATAATAATAATAATAATAATAATAATAATATAAAAACCCACCAAGGCCCAAGGCCCAAGGTAACTAGGCAACTCTGAAGACCTATTTTGTAGTTTATTCCGGTCAGTGCCAAAGACTCTATTCAACTAAAGAGAGACCCTTCTGGGTGACGGGGCTAAGACCTAACTCAATTCATCCCTTCAGCCCGAGAATGTCCTTTGATTTTTATTTTGAACAAACATCAGACGCATATGCTCCTCCGAGAAGAGATCCCTCAGGATGCAGGGGTAACATACAAACAGATTGTGTAACATACATATATATTTTGTAACAGAATCCAGCGGGCAATTTTTTTCCATTTACAACCACACCCCACCCACCTTCCATTTTTATAAAATAAATTAGAAAATGGCATCCTTGTTACCATGTAGTTAACGGTTTACAACAGAAATAAACCTATGGTTCTTTTACCCTAGCTTGTCCGTCTGTATGTTATTTCACGTAGTTCAGTGGCAGAAAAAGATAATGCTGTGACTTTACATCCTTTCCACAGCGCATCTTCGTGACCAGCATCATATTCTTGCATTAATCTACTTCTGTAACTCAGTATTCCAGGTGGGATGATGGCAATTTTAGTCCAAGTTAGATTAAACGCGTATTTTAACACCGTATCACGGAGCTGGCGAACTTTCCTTCCATCTACTACCCCACCTCACCCACCTTACCACTCTCCATATATCACTGCAACAGGCGCCTAAAGCACCCCCCTGCAGGCGGCCTCACGTGGTGCAATTGCAGTGGGTGAGATTACTGTGCTTGCTTACCCCGAGGTGCTAATTCCTTCCACAGAATCGCAGATGAATGGACGGGGAAATAACTAGGCTGGGTGGGACGCCTAGAGTGTTGTGCTCACAGCTATTCATTACGTTTTAGCTTTGTCCTTCAATTTCCTTCCTGGCGTGTCAACATTTTTAGCATTCCTATCTATTGTTGTAGTTGTTTTTTACTTAAGGGGAGTGTAGTTATTGTTAATGACTATTTTCACAAACCAAGAGTGCGTTTGAATTACACACGAACACACACACACACACACACACACACACACACACACACACACACACACACACACACACACACACACACACACACAAGAATCACAAGAATAAAAATCAAAAGACGTCACCATACAGAAGTAGTTAATTCAAGACATAACTTACGAACTGCCTTCCCCATCCTTTCCGGCGAGCAGCTCAGAACAAGACCAATTACTGGTGCTGTTATCTTTACGTCCTGTGTGTAGGAAGTGACTCACGTGCTTTACACCCTCGCAACACACCATCCTGCAGTTATGAATGCAGGAATAATGCACGCGCCACTACACCTTTTATCTTCCGGCCCAACAACCACTTCCTCTTCATACACTGACACTCATTTCACCACCATTGCATTCATCACACCTTACTGTTGTCGGTTTGGCATCACCTGAGGGAACTGGGCCACTCTCACAACTTGATTACTGAGTCGTGGCTGAAAGAAATTGGATGAGCTTTAGTTAAAACCCACTTTCCAGTCTGACTGAACTTGGTTGTCAACCGAGCTAAAAGTGGTAAGGTGTCTTCGTCAAGTTTGTGTCGTTCTTGAGTAACCCCGGTCAGTTTGGGCGAGCAGACCCATCAACCACAGGCAAGCAACGGCACCTGCAGGGCCATCCTTGGGTCACAGAGAACCATTAGGCTTGTCTATTTGGCTTAAAGCTGTCTTCTCTCTATGCTGAATGCCGAGTTGCAACACGAGATTAACACAAAAGTATAGTGCTAGTCACGAAAACGTAGTATGGGGAGGAAGTAGAACCCTGGTGTTATCTTCATGGTGTCACTGATCTCTGGGAAATAAGCTATAAAATGACGACAATCTGCGTCAAGTTAAGGTGGACGAACCATCGTATCACAGCCAAATATAACTGCAAGCTGTGTGCAGGAGGGAGGAAAGCCTAAATTGAGCCAAGGCCACGTTTCAAAGGTCAGTGTCCATGCATAACTCTCTCCACAGCCGCAGCCCCTGACGTCACAGGAACAGTTAGGCATTTTAATGTCGGTGACGCACGAGCAACTCGCACTGGAAACGGTCGAAATACGCAATTTTAGATTTATCCTCTTCATGGTCGGAATAACTCTACGACTTTATTTTAGCTGACGCGGGCGGTTTTCTTCATCTGAAATATAATCACACGAGACTGAGAGGACTAATTTCGGCAACGTACGAATAATTCACTCTGGAAGCGATCGAAATACATTAAGAATTAGGTCCTTCACTACGAAATCTCTCTCCTAAAAATGGGTGAAATCGTCTGGCGAGAACGAGAACGCATAATGAAAGACATAATCGTACTAAAGCAATCAATGTTGTTTCTAACGTCTTCCCAGATAATTAATAAAATCACCTGGCGTACAGCAAATTATAATTTTACGATATTACCGCCATCAGTTATGGAGACTGTTTCTTACTCTTTCGTTTACAACACGGTAACTATCTTTCTCTTTCTCTCTCTCTCTCTCTCTCTCTCTCTCTCTCTCTCTCTCTCTCTCTCTCACACACACACACACATCCACCACAAGAACTCTTCGGGAAAGGTGTGTGTGCGAGAAACAAGTGTGACAGGCCTGGATAATTATCACACCTGTCTAGTAATTACCTCACCTGTCCCCACCTGCTGCGCTCAACACGGGGGGGGGGGGAGGAGGAGGAGGAGGAGGAGGAGGAGGTGTGAAGAGGAGGGGAGGGAAGGGGACAGAGAAGGGGAAGAGGGGGGACGGGCGAGAGGAGAGAGACGAAGAAAGCTTAGATAAATGCTTATTGACTACAATTAAAAATCTTTATTTCCGCAAAAAGTAGTTATTCTTCTTACACTGTACTTACCTGCTAACAGTAAATTTAATGGTATGTATTGTACCGTACATACAGTATATATATGGTTTAAGACAATAGTACTTTGAGGCAGAGTTGTTCTTGTATTAGTTGTGAGGCCACAGAACTATATTTTGCTTAGTAGGTAGTCTTTTAGTTTGGCTTTAAATATATATAGGTTATGGGACTCTTTAATATATGACGGCAGCTCATTCCACAGTTTAGGACCTGCTGCTGAAAGTGATCTGGTCCCCGTGTCTATGTTAACTTTAGGACATATTAATTATTTCGTTACCTGGTTGTACTGCAAGTTATACTGTTGACGGTCGGAAGAGACAGGATGTGCTCTGGGAGGAAATTATGTAATATTTAAAATATAGTAACTGCTAGCTTAAGTGCTGTTAGGTTAAGGCAGTCAGTTTCTTGTCAAGTCTCAATCTTCCCCTTGAACACGATCTGCATAAGGCAGTTTACACCAGATCCCAATTATACTACTCAGTGAAGAGGTATATTTATAGAGAAACAAAAGGAATGGGAAGGAGACAGGGAGGAGAGGAGGAGAGGGGCGGGGGAGGAGAGGGGAGGAAGAGGTGCGGGGAGAGGGGAGGAGAAGGAGAAGGGGGGTAAAGAGGAAATGGGGAGAGGAAAGGTGAAGCGAGGGGAAGAGTGAGGGGCAGCGAGGTTAGAGGACGATGAAGTGGGAGATGGGAGAGTGGGGGGAGTGGCTTGGGCTGAGCTGTTTATTGTTATTGCCTGGCTGGTTTTATATCACGGCGCCATCTGGTGAGTGGACGGTGATGAGGAAGTGAGCGGTCAGTGGTGAAGAGTGAGGGTACTGTGGGAGATGGAGCGACTCGGGGAAGATGTGGGGAGCTGAGATTGGGGAGAATGTGGGGAGCTGAGACAGGGGCGATAAGGGGAGTTCAAAGATTGGGAAGGGGTGACGTTGCACCAGATAGTATTTCAGGGATCACATGGCGGGAGGAGAATCTAGTGAAGGATGTGGGAGATAAGAGGTTGTGAAGGGATTAGATTGTGGAATATTTTACCTACGGAAGAAAGCGAGGAAGTGTCTGGGGAGAATGTGAGGAATTGTGAGGTTGGAGAGATGTGAGATTATGGCCCAGTGTGTGTCTCTGGGAGCATATGGCGGAGGAGGAAGAGGAGGGAGTGTCTGGGGAGAATGAGAGAAGTTGTAACAGAGTAAACACGATTCAGGGAGTCGTGATACAGTGAGTGGCATGAGGTGGCGTGGGTGTAGTGGGATATGTGAGCGTCTGGGAGTGAATGTAGGGTCCTGGCTGGATGGGTAGCAGGGTGTGTTTGGGGAGGGTGTGGAACGGGGGATCACATGAGGAGCTGAAAGATTGGAGAGGACGCAATGTCAAGGGGAAAATGTGGAAAGTTGGGAGGTTTGGGGAGGGATGACCCTGTGGAAGATGAAATATTTGCGGGATGGGTGTGAAGAGTTGGGAGATTGGAAAGGAGTGGCCTTGTGAGCGAAACAATGCCTAGGAAGCAAGTGGGGAGTTACTGAGGCCGGGAGACTGGTTTGGAAATGAAGTCTGGTACCTATGGGAGTATGGGGGAGACTGTGAATGGATGATATAGTGCAAAGGAGAAAATGTGTGGATTATGGGGTGACGCGATACTAGATGTGGGAAGGTGGGAGCATGTGGGAATTATGTCTAGGAGGAACAAAGGGAGATGTGTGTCTGGGGAGGGCGGAGTATGTTTGACTGGGAAGGTGGGAGACTGGGAGTATGTGGGAGCTAAGTCTAAGAAGAATGAGGGGAGATGTGTAAGGGAAGCGAGGAGCATGTGGAAGATACGTCTAAGGAGAAAGGAAGAGATGTGTGTCTGGGCAGGAAAGATGGAGAGAAAGTTTGGAAAGAAAAGTCTGGGGAGGAAAGAGTCTAGAAAGAATGGAGTGTCTGGGGAAGATGGAGCGCGTCTGGAGGAGGATAAGAGGATGTTGTGAGGCCAGGGGGGGTTTAGGAGGGAGAATATGGGAAAATGTAAGACAAGGAATCCCAGGTTCTGAGTGAGAATGCAAGACCTGTCAAGAAGAGAGAGAATGTCTGATAAAAACAAAGAGGGAGCAGGGAGAGAATGCATGACGATAAAAAGACGCAGAGAGGGTGGAGAGGAATATCTGATACAAGGAGAGAGGCAGCGGATGAAATGATGGAGTACGGAGGAAGGAGAGGGAACGGCTGATAAAAAGCAATGGGAAGAGAATGTCAGAAAAAAAAAAGAGGGGAAGGAATGTGATAAAAAGAAAAGTAGGAAGGAATGCCTGATAAAAAAGAAAAAAAAATAAGATGGAAAACGCTCCCGAGTGACTGTGTGTGTGTGTGTGTGTGTGTGTGTGTGTGTGTGTGTGTGTGTGTGTGTGTGTGTGTGTGTGTGTGTGTGTGTGTGTGTGTGTGTGTGTGTGTGTGTGTGTGTGTGTGTGTGTGTGTGTGCGTGCGTGCGTGCGTGCGTGCGTGCGTGCGTGCGTGCGTGTGTGTGTGTGTGTGTGTGTGTGTAATGGAGGCATGAGGGCGGAAGTACAGTAGCCTATGTAGGAGTCTATAAGGTTTGGCGAATGGTGAGGAAAAATGCGTAGACCTATGATATGGAAAGTGCGTGGGTGAGTGTGGAGAGTCAAGGCAGGTGGTATGGAGTAGGAAGTAAGGGGAGTCATCTGGCAGGTTCCTACATACATCAACGTCATCACTGAATTTACTGGGCATTTATCCCTGCATCACTTCCACAACAGCTGGTCTCTCCTTAACTTCCTGCACCGTATAAACACACACACACACACACACACACATAAACATAAACAACACGAGCATATGGTACTTGGCGAAAAAAAATATAATTTCTACTTTACGTAGCCTAACTCCTAATCTTTTCACAACAATGACTTTTTCATTTTATCATTTCCAGACGATTTCATTCTACTTGAGATTTTTTTTTTTTTTTACGGGTGTCAGACGTAGCAATCATTAACCCCTTCAACCATGAGTTCTCCCAAAATCATGCACAATCGAAATGATCTGACGGTAGAAAAATAAAAAAGTTCAGGGATTTCACACGAACATTATGGAAGGTCGCGAGGAAACGGGATAATTTTTTTTTTCCTCAACTCTGGCTCACAAATCAACAAGAACAACACAATAACAAGTTCCTGAGCATGAAAACCAATCATTCCTGTTTTCACTACAACCTAGCTCTTACACACAAATAACCAAAAATAACACAAGAATAAGCAGTTAGCTGGGAAATATATCATCATCACTGTCATTCCTTTTTGCAACCGTACATTAACAACAATATATTACAGTTACGGTACGGACTCTCCCACAGTGCTTAACCCCTGGGAGTGCACGGTCTCTCCTAAGTACCGAATTGAATGTTATTTTCGCTACCGCAAGACGATTTTATTCAGCTGATGTCTTTCCTATAAACTCTTGGTACCATCATTTTATTAATTTAACAGAAGACGCTTGTACTGAGTTTGAGGCAAAGTCACTTATCTTTTCCATAATGCTCTCGCTACTACTAGACTATCATATTAAACACCCTTATAATAAAGGAGCATGAAACAATGTCCTCTATTCCCGTCAGTACGTCGATGCCTATTTTCTTCGTGCTATAAAGGTGGGCAGTAAAGAATGGGCGGAACGCACTGCATGAACTCCGGTGGTATGGCAGGAGCGGGAAGGTAGCCTACATCTGACGCAGTTAGTGTATAATGGATTTGATACGTGAGACAGAATTTGCGTGATGAATGTGTAAGTCAAAAGTCTTCATCTAAAAACACCACAACCACAACCACACCACTACCACCACCACCAACACAACAACCACACAACATCAACAAATCACCAACAAAAACTACAACACAGCACGCACGCACCGCCCCCACATACCCGGCTTCTTTACGGCGCAGGAGGTAAGAATTCTCTTCCAAAGCACATCGCCTGCACTTATTCGACAACAGAACAGATGCAGAGCGATTTTCTTTCAAGGTGTCAGGCGCGTGGCTCAGACCTGCCCGTCCATCACGAGCTATGATTGACGTGATATTGGCTTCCTTGCCTGACAGCCGCATCAACAACCAGAGTAACGACACAGCTACCTGCAACATGCAATACCAAGCTGCTGCAACTTGTTACACGAAGCTCAAAGGCTGAGGCATTATCATCAGCATCATTCTCATAATATTTATGACAAGTGTCTATAGGGCATGCACGATCTATAAACAGACATAAGGATAAAACAATAGTAAGAAAATACTACTGTAAACCCCATGACTAAAGTGGTTTCTCCTGTGTTTAACAAAATTGTCCGGTGAAAGAACAAATAGGATTATCTACTAATATTAACCACTTCACTAAGTGGACACTCGCATACAGTCCTGAATAACTTTCCTACCAGCAGAATGAATATAATAAGAAAAAGTCATTATGAGGAAGGAGAATTGGGGTCAGGATCAAGAATAAAGAGAAGGGAAAACGCAGACGAAGGAAAAGTATACATTCAGTGAAAACAGAGATAACAAACGTGCTTGCTATTGTCTACATACATGTACATGGTCGTCTCAGACATCTTAACAAAGAAAAAAGATACAAAACACACACACTTTCTCGACAATGTCCACACATATAAAACCATTAGCACATACGCATAAATATACTGCACTTGCCCAGGTACACACACACACACACACACACACACACACACACACACACAACTCTCTCTCTCTCTCCCTCTCTCTCTCAAACCGCCAACAGAGTAATCCCCCCAAGCCAAACGCACAATGATGGTGGAGAAAAACAGTCGCTCACGCGCGTGTACGTACACACAACAAATTATTAAGTCCACACATTACATATAGGGTAAATATATATCTAACAACTTAATTCTTTCTCAAAAAAAAAAAAAAAAAAAAAAAAAAAAAAAAAAAAGCGCGTGCCCACAAACCAAAGAAAACATTTTCTCTAAAACGCCGCACATAAATAGACTAAATTTATACAAGAATTTTATTCTCTCGTTCTTAAAACACACACACACACACACACACACACACACACAGAGGCTGGGTGTTTAAGTGGGCGTAACTACACACACCTGCACCACAACACAACCACCCCACCCTGACCACCACACCTGCCACATATACTGTATACCACCACAAAGCTGCCACCAGTATTCCACGCACTGGCCCCTCTCTCTCTCTCTCTCTCTCTGTGTGTGTGTGTGTGTGTGTGTGTGTGTGTGTGTGTGTGTGTGTGTGTGTGTGTGTGTGTGTGTGTGTGTGTGTGTGTGTGTGTGTGTGTGTGTGTGTGTGTGTGTGTGTGTGTGTGTGTGTGTGTGTGTGTGTGTGTGTGTGTGTGTGTGTGTGTGTGTGTGTGTGTGTGTGTGTGTGTGTGTGTGTGTGTGTGTGTGTGTGTGTGTGTGTGTGTGTGTGTGTGTGTGTGTGTGTGTGTGTGTGTGTAACCCTAACCCAAGTGGCAGGTGCAAGAAGAGGGAGGGGGAAGGCGAGGGAAATGACGGGTAAGGAACTACAAGATTGGTAGGGGGTAATAGCTGTAGAGGGGGAAGGGAGGAGGTAAGGCGTGGAGAGGAGACGAGGTAAGAGCGGGGAGGGAAGAGAGGGAAGGAAGGGAGGTAAGAAAGGGAAGGTGAATGGAAAGGAAGGTGGGGAGAGAGGTAGTGAAGGGAGGGGTGAGGTGGGGAGGGGTGGCTGGATTTAGAGAGTAAGTGTAGGGGGAGGGGTAGACAGCAAGAAAGGTAAGGTAGTGTAGAATACGGTAAGGCAGTGCAAAATAAGTAAGGCAGGGAAGGTGAGGTGAGGTGAGGTGAGGTGAGGTGAGGTTATTGTAAAGTAAGGTAGGATAGATTGGGAAGAGGGAAGTGTGATGACTGGAGAACAGGGGAAGAGGAAGGCAAGTGATGTAGGAGAGAGAGGCAGAGAGGGGTGAGAGGGAGAGAAGCATGGAGGGAGAGTGGGAGGGGAGGGGAAGGGAGAGAAGAAAGGGGGTAGAGGGGGAGGGGAGGTAGTGATTGGGGAATGGAGATGTGATTGATGGTCTGACAGTTGGGTGGATGTGGGAAGATAAAGATGGAGTGCAACGCGGATAAGCAAAGTGGGTGGATTTAGAGATAAGGAATAGAGACAGTAACTATACGATGATAATTATAAGTAAAAATTAAGTAGGGGGACAGATAAAAAGACACAAAGACAGAGATAAAAGGAAAAAAAAATAACGAGAAAATTCACAAAACCAGAAAAAGCAAATGAACCTTAAGTACCAAGGTGTCACATATTACAATAAGACAGAAGGAAAAACTGTAAAACGTTATTGCAGCGAGAGGACTGAAACGTTATGGTACTACGAGAACGAATGGAGGCGGGGAAGCCAAACGTTTCTACATGAATAAAGGAAGACGTCTAATGTTAATTCAAGAGTGCAGGGAGACACATCATACGTTCCTACAAGAATGAAGAAGGAAAAAATAAATACTAATGCACGAATGGGGGAGGAAAGGATATTAGACGTTAAAGGAAGAAGAAAGAAGTCAAACGTTTATGCAAGAATAAGTCAAACGTTTAGGCAAGAATGAAGTAAGTCAAACATTCCAGGAAGAAAGATAAAGTGAAAATAAAAGGTTAATGCACGACCAGGAGGAGAAAGGGAGAAGGAGAGAGAGAAGTGACACATTAAAGCCAGGAAAAAAGAAAAGGCCAAACGTTAATGTGAAAACAAAAGCTAATACAAGATGACTGGAGGAGGCGCCAGCACAATGGAGGCAGCAATCATCATAATAGTAGTACCACCAACGCGACACAAGAACCTACCAACACCCGCACATTTATATAGCAAATCGTCACCAGCTTTGTTCCTCAGGCTTCTCTACGTCACGTGTAACATATCAAGACAATAACGAATAAATAAAATGGGTCATTCTTATTTCATTACTGCTCTCTCAATTAAATAAATACAACAGGTCATTCTTATTTTATTACTACTCTCTCTACACAACTTTATTCTTCACTTCGGGTACAAATTTTGAACTGAGGGGTGAGACATATCCTCCATTAACTCCTTCAGCTCATGGATGTAATTTTGATACTCTTGTTATCTTCAGACGATTTCACTTACAACAGGGGGGTTAGAGATAACTTTAATTAACCCCTGACTACAGTACTTTACTCGGCTTTATGATGTACTTTTCGTACTGAAGAGGTTACATACAGCCTTCAAAAACCCTACCACTAACACGGGTCCTTCCTATTTAGAGAGAGAGAGAGAGAGAGAGATGGGGAGGAGGGGTAATAGCATAAAAAAAAAAAAAAAAAGACATCCTCGGGCTCAAAGAATTAATGCGGTCAAAATTTACCACTCTCTCTCCTCAACAGGTGAACCGCAGCCGATATTAACCAAGTCGACAATTATAAAAAAAAAATGTTGATGTGTAAAAATATATTAAAAATGAGGGGTGAAATATTATTGGACGGAAAGTTATTGGGAAAAAAATGATGTTGAGTGTGATGGATGAATTGTTGTTGTGTGAAATTTAGAGCTGTGAGGTAATTTCATTTTCACACACACACACACACACACACACACACACACACACAAATACTTGGAGATATTACCAGCAATCCCACTTTAAGCCATAACACTCACTCATTCTGACTGGCGCACGCACGCACACACACACACACACACACACACACACACACACACACACACACACACACACACACACACACATTTCTTAACCCTGTGGTGCTCATCGCTGCACTAAACCGCACACGCACACGTTCAAGCATTACTTCAAGACAAAACCTGCAATTTCATCTTTATGCAATAACACACTTACTCGTATCAAGGACACACACACACACACACACTCATCTTCCCTCATAGGTCAGTCCCCACGACCTTCACCCACACTTTACCTACTTTCCTCCATGTCTCCTTCCTTCCAGTCTCTCTTTCTTTCTCTCTCTCTCTCTCTCTCTCTCTCCACGTACTTCCTTCTCTGCCCCACAATCTCGTCTATTTTTTCCTCCTCCAGTTAACTTTATTCACATTATCACCTACTTTCCCTCCAATGTACTTCCTCTATACCTTCAATCCCCCAGTTACTTTCCTCACACTACACCATATTTCCCATCAAACTCTTACCTGCTTTCCACATCAATTCCCTTATCGTCCTAATTTACCTTTACTACTCCTGCCTAGTGTTCCTTTTCCACTCTACTTTCCTCTGCGTACTTTCCACACACCTTTACCCACTTCCTTCTTTCCACACAAGTTACTCCCCTCACCCCTACATCACACCAAGTTTCCTTTCAGCGCACAACACTTCACTAACATTCATTTTCATCCCAATGCACTTTCTACTTCCCTCTCACCATCAACTATTTTCCTTCTACTGTACTTCATTCAATTACCCACTTTTCTCCCAGGACACCTTCTTATACTCAACTACTTTCCAACAGATTCTTCCAACAAGCGCGCTTCCCTTCCCCTTCCTCTTAGTCACTGTCCCAAGATATTACTACAACAACTCAGCTATCTTTCTTTTAGTATAATTCATCCCTTACGTTCCCATATTATCTTGCTTACAATCATCCAAAAGTATCTCACAATTCCAACTGCTAAACTAAAGCCATTCATGTACTACCTTTACATAAGTACGTCCGGTGCCTCTCTACCTGTACTACCCTCTGTACATACGCCATCTCTACTACTCTGAAACATACATTACATATATACCCAATACACCAAAGTGATGGAAGATTTTTATTGTCCCATATAAATTACTACGCCACACTTGAGCACATTAATTCTTTCGGGCCTGTTTTATTTTTTTAATCTTCATGCTTCGTTTCACTTTAACTCTTTAGCCCAACAAAATATTATTAATTTATTCTTGTTACCAAATTATTACATACAGCACTGGAGAGCATACTTGTAACGAAGGAGTCAATGAAGGTTAAATCTAATCCTTCCAGTTAGGGAATTTTTCAACTATGATGACTAAAACCACCTGGGGACACCATGAATGATGTAGGACGTCATCGTAGTGAAGGAATTAAAGGAAGTGGATGTGGAAATACCCTAACACTTCTTCGTCAGCGATTTATTTTGCACATTACACCTAATTTTGTTTATAACACAAACTACGTCGATAATAAAATAAACAAAAACGTGCATTGAAAAAATATTAATATGTAACATGGTATACAAAATAAATCACTAAGAAAGAGGTGCTTCGTGGCCCAAGTACAACGTCCCTCTCTCAGTACGTACACATCAGTATTCTGTACGTTCCTCGGCTGTATAATTTACTTTCAACACTGGGTACATTTTTCACACGACTTGTAAACTTCTTTAACTTGGTGCTCTACGTGACAGAATAATTTTTTCCCCATCATCATCAACTCTCTCTCTCTCTCTCTCTCTCTCTCTCTCTCTCTCACACACACACACACACACACACACACACACACACGTCAACAAACAATACACGTCTGCTCTACTCTTAAAAAAAATAAACTGTTAAGAATGTAAAGGAAAATAAAACAATGAAAACTGAAAAATGTAAAAAAAATTGTAATACATCGCTGAGTAAATAACAAGAACCTGAAAATACCTAACAGCTAAAATTACTACAGCCTGAAAGAACTAGAGGAATAATATAAATGAGGTTCGTAAAAATAATAATAATGATAAAAAGATGAGAAGACAGGAAAGGATGAGGATATAAGATTAAAAACACAGTGACTAGACAGCTGGAGGCATCAAATAATTTATAGGAGTTTCTACCAACAAAATACAATACAACTGACCCACAAGAGCGACTATACGGTAAATAAAAGACCACGGCAGAATCCATCAAAACACAACTGATTTGAATTGCGCGCGCGCGCACGCACACGCACACACGCGCGCGCACGCACACACACACACACACACACACACACACACACACACACACACAACCCCTTCACTACGGTACAAGCTCTCCCCTCTAAAGTATTCTGAAATCAGCATTATTAACAAGCAAATACTTCACCGTAGAGGTGGGCTATACAAAGACTGCTTTTTACCCTTTAATTACAGGTCATCTTTTTGCAAGTAAATTAAATCGTCTGGCGGTATGAATAAAATAAAAATAATGAACACAGTACCGTATCGAACGCTTTAAATGTTCTACAAGCTCCACTATCAACTTACCACAACCATCTCGCCAAAAATATAAATTAAATAAATGAATAAATAAACTCAACCAGCCTATCCTATCATAACTATTTCAAAACACCCCCTTAGCTTACCCCACAACAACACTTCTCTGTTCTGGTGTCCTTTACATCACAGATAAAAATAACACCATCGTCATCATCATCATCATCATCATCATCATCCAAATATTTTTCCCACTATCATACAGAGGCTGAGCAGGATACAGATAATTAGAGAGAGAGAGAGAGAGAGAGAGAGAGAGAGAGAGAGAGAGACAAACACGCACACTCATCAACCTCATCCTTCTCCCAGTACAAACTACGCCGTATCATATTAAACCAAACACCACTCAGATTCTTCGTCCTACGCCTCCACCAACGCATCACACCACTCACTTCCCTTCCTACGAAAAAAAAAAAAAAAAAAAAAAAAAGCCGCTGCGCACAATCAACGCATTTTAGAATACTGCATCATTACGTATAATCTCTCTTTCTCTCTGTCTCTGTCTGTCTGTCTGTCTGTCTGTCTCTCTCTCTCTCTCTCTCTCTCTCTCTCACACACACACACACACACACACACACACACACACACACACACACACACACACACACACACACACACACACACACACACACACACATATCTACTAACCGTTCTCTACTTCCATTAACACAACACTCCGCTGTCTCAAAACACAACACAAAACAACACACTCACCCACCGTTCACAGCAAACACGTAACACATAACACATCCATCAATCATTCTACAGAAAACAGGATATCCATTAGTGAACCTCTCTCTCTCTCTCTCTCTCAGCAATAAACAAACTCTCGCACAGTACCACAAGAAACTCACAACAAACCACAAATAAACTAAGAATCTCACACCACCTGTCACATATGTCCATCAATCCACACCTGATATCACACCACACATCCCACCACCACACAATCCGTCACATCACACAACACACCACAAATACACCAAATCTTCCACACCACCATATAACAAAACGAATCCAACAAGCGTAAATCACCGCTCCCATATCCTACACCCACTAACCATCCCACACTACCATACCACACAAGTCATAGACCAATCTCCACCACATATACATCAACCGTTTCACACAACCACACAAAAAAACACCCAACAATCATCAATCAATTTATACGTCCATCAATCATCGAACAGTACCAAACCACAACACAGCACAATACAACACATACCGGTACTTAACAAACCTTCACCAACCTTCCAATACTCTTCAAACGCCACCCAAACCACACTGCATACTCATCACCACAACACCACAATTCAGCAAAACTTTGTCAACAGCGTCATATCCTACACACATCAACCATCCCCACACTACGCCACACATTGCAACACATCTAAAACCCCCACATCAAGCAACCATACCACACAACCACCTCACACAACATACCTACTCCCCCTTTTCACACTACCATTCACCAATAATCCACAGCCATCGCCCCATAACACACCCACGAATCACCCCACAAAACACACACTCCTCACCCACTTCACAACCATCAACACCCTACACAGCATACACTCCTCACCCATTTCACACCACGACACAACACTTCCACACCCAGCACATCCGGCCCCCACCCCTAAGGCAACAGCTGGGCCCCACCACCGCCCTAACAAACTACAATAAAGTTGGTAACCCTGTGCCGCCATAGGGACCGCACCGCACCCCGAGGCGTGGGTCAATTGTGTTAACGTCCTCACCGCCGCAAGGATGCCATGAACTGAAAATTAGCTACCTAACCCACACTATGTACGGTAATATGAACACTGACACCGACATCAGCACCGACACACACACACACATACACACACACACACACACACACACACACACACACACACACACACACACACACACGCGGCTAAAACATAGGGCTAAAACAAAATACAAGGTACGTACTTAACTCCATATCCCACGCAACCATTCATGTTTATACACAACTACAAACACTGTCACTGCTAAGATACCTACAGATGACATAAATCTAACACCCGTGAGTATCCGATTAACTTACAGTAAATACAGTACCTTCACGTTAAAAACAAACAAAAAGCTAAAACATGGAAAGCTTTGTACATTCCAAGACATAACTCTATAACCCACCCACCACATGATTTATTTTCCGTGACGTCCGCATCTTTACTCCCTCCTATGGACTATTTACAGCATGTCAAGCAGGTTCAGAAACTATTAATAGGACCAAACAGTAACACCATTAGACCAGGGGAAATGCGCCTGTAAGTCTTCGCAGTACCCACGTAAGACTTTGAGTATCCATATAAGGCTTGTTAGACTAGAAGCTTTGGAGGTTTGGTAACACCTCCTTGTACTCCTTGATGTTCTCTTTTCTGTAATTTATATATATTTCTAGGATCGATATACAGCAGTTTGCCTCACTGATATACGTAAGGATAAGTAGCTAGAGTAATCGGTAAAACAAATCTCAAAGAAAAAGGGTGCTAAGAAGCCTTGTAAGCTACCGGAAAATGGCGTTAAGACTGACATGTATAGCATCATTGGAGGGAAACTGGAAAATACCTAAATAAATAAATAAATAAATAAACCAAAGAAGGGAAAGTAAGCCCTTCAACCCGATGACGCAGCGTACTTAATACTCTAGTTTTACCTCCAGACGATTTTATTCAGCGTAGATTAGTTACTTGTAGCTGGAGGAGTTATATACCGCCTAAATTAAACCTTTCACTATTACGAAATCGCCTGGAGAGCAAGAACAAAACAGGTACGTCTCCGGGCTGAAGGGATTAATGGCGAGAGTGGAGCCACGACGGGAAATGGGGGTTGAAATCAGAAGCTTGGATGAGGTGAAAATGAAACTATCTATCTATCTATTTACCTCTTTGGTGTGTGTGTGTGTGTGTGTGTGTGTGTGTGTGTGTGTGTGTGAGAGAGAGAGAGAGAGAGAGAGAGAGAGAGAGAGAGAGAGAGAGACCTGAAAGAAACCACAAGAGGGAATTAGGGGCAAAATATGGAAAGCTGGATGGAAAAATATTGATGGAAGACTAAGAAGTAACTAGTTTTATTTTTCCCTTGCGATTCTTGACACTGAATAAATAACCCATTCTCTGAGGCGCAGAATTCTTAGTACAATCACGTCACAAACCATCTCATGTTACAGATTCGGCGCTAATGCCCACCGTCCATATTGAATACCAGCTGGGACTTTCATTCAGGACTGGGTATGTTAACGAAGTCTTGCAGGGTCTTGTGCAACACCATTTAAAACTGCTTACGAAATTCAAACCAACAAACTAATCCATGCCCTAGGCCGGGACTGATCTCGCGCCCTTTCGAACTGCAGCCCACTACTCTACCCACCCTGCCACCACCTTCCCGTATGTGAGATGGAAGTCGAAAACGGAAGAAAAATGGAAAAAGAAGAATTAAACCCCAAACAAAAACTGAAAAGACGTAAAAAATGACGCGTAGATGAAAAATAAGACACGGAAAAGGAACTCAAGCGGATATGAGATGCGGAAATCGAGGTTATAGGGGAAATGAAAGGGTGAAGTGGTGGCTAGATGAGAAATGACGGTAGGAAGTGTGTGTGTGTGTGTGTGTGTGTGTGTGTGTGTGTGTGTGTGTGTGTGTGTGTGTGTGTGTGTGTGTGTGTGTGTGTGTGTGTGTGTGTGTGTGTGTGTGTGTGTGTGTGTGTGTGGGGTGCAGGTCGGGCCACACAGGTAAAGCAAGGGGTGGGAGGTGTGTGGGAAGGGGGGAAGGAAGGGAGAGGGAGTTTTCAAGGGAAAGGGGGAGAGTGACAAGGGAAGGGGATGGAATGGGGGGAAAAAGGGAGAGAAAGAGAATGAAGTGGAAGAAAAAAATTAATGAGTGGTCAAGGAAGAAATGACAGAGAAAGTAATAGTGGGAAGTGGCCAGTAGTGAGGGGGGTGGCAGGGAAGAAGATGAGAAATGAAAAGCTGAAATGGGGGTCAGATGAGAAATGAGGGTAACGGTAGTAAGCAAGTGAGCGAGCAAGTGTGTGTGTGGGGGGGAGAGATGTGCGGGGGAGCAGGTCAGGGGAACACAGGTGAAGGTGGGTGGCCAGGGAGTAGGAAGGGGAGGAGGGAGGGAGTGGCAGCAAGAGAGGATGGGAGAAAGGGGGAAAGGAAGATTGAGATGTGGGGGGGGGGGAGTAAGTGCGTGGGAGATGGTGGAATGGAGTAGTAAGGAAAGGGGCTGGGTGAAAAGGAATGATATGGACACAAAAAGAATGTAAGGGGACATGTCAGTGGCAGGGGAATGCAGGGGCAAAGAAGGGGAATGGAGGGAGAGAGAAAGGGATTGAAGTAGGTGTGAGAAACGAAGGTAGAAAGCAGACAAGTGAGCCAGCAAGTGTGTGTGTGAGGCGCAGGGGAGCAGGTCAGAGGAGCACAGGTGGAGGTAGGTGGCCAGGAGGGCTGGAGGGCTCGTAGGAAGAGGGCCAGGGGAGTGGGGGCTGAAATGAGGAGGATAATGACAGGAATGGGAGAAAATGAGAGAGAGGGAGTGAGCCAAAGGGGAGAGGGGGAGAAGAGGGAGTGGCAATATGGGAAAGGAGAAAGTGCATATAATACAAGGAATGGGAGGAGAAAGAAATGAGAAAGAAAGGGAGCATGGAGAGTGCAGGAGGGGAAAGCAGGTGACAAAAGGGAAGAGAGTGAGTGAGAGTGGGAAGAGGATGGAACAGAGAAAGGGAACAGAGTGGGAGGCGCGTGGGAAGGGAGCTAGCGAAGAGGAGTGGGTGAGTGGCACAGGAAAGGGGTGGGAGAAAGAGAGTGGAAGGGAGGGTCAGAGGGAAATGGCAGGAGAGAATTAATGACACAAAGGGAATGAGTGAGAGAAAAAAGAAGAGGATGGGGACAAGGATGAGAGGCAAGGAAGGGAATGGGAAATGAAAGGTGAAAAAAATGTCGGATACATGAGAAATGAGGGCTGGTAGAAAGCCAACATTATGAAGTGCAAGGAAGCATATCAAGGGAGCACAGGTGAAGGTGGGTGGCCACGGAAAGCAGAAAGGGAGGTGTGTGGGAAGAGGAGACAGGGGAAGGGGGAGGGAGAGGTCTGTGGGAAGACTTGGTGGGAAGGGGAGGGAGAGGTTTGTTGGAATGGTGGGCAGGGGAAAGGGAGGGGAAGGAGAATATATAGGAAACGGTGAGCAAGGGGAGGAATGGTTGGAAAAGGAGATAAAAGAAAGGGAATGGAGTAGGAGGCAAAACGGTGGAAGGGGATAGGGGTGTGGCAGGGGAAAGAGAAAGGGAATGGAGAGGAAGAGACAACAGGATAGGGAGGAGTGTGCAATTGTAAGGTGCAGATGAGTTGGTCAGGCTGCACAAATAAAGGTGGGCAGGCTGGTGGCAACAAGGTAATAACTTCAAATAAGCAATTATTGTGATGGTAGGGCAATCAACGAAAAAATACGTAATCAATCCGGTGACAAAGCTGACGGTAATCAAAGAACGAGAAATGAAGCAATCTTTTAGACGACAGCTTAGGCTAATCTGTTAGAAATAAAATGTAATAAAATGTTTGTGACGAGTAATCTAAGCAAATAATATGTGATCCTACTGAGGACAAACTAAAGAATGAAACAAAAAATGTGGGTTAATCCTAGTGAAGACAGGATAGTTAATGGAAAAAATTATGTAACCATAGCGACGACAGAACACACCACGAAAATAATAGGCATCGGTATGTAATCAGAATGACGACAAAATAATCAATGAAAACAAAATATACACCGGGAATCCTACTGAAAGAAAAACGATTGATAAAAAAAAACACGTGAAAAAAATGTAGACTTAGTAACGACAGAGCAATAAAAAGACAAATGGGAAGTCCTAAATGAAAAAGAAAAAAAAAATGTATATTACTAGAGACAGAAGAGAAAGAAAATGTGACCCTAGAGACAAGAAAGAAATAATCAATGGAAAACCAGATAAACCTGGAACCTGGCAACAACTGGGTGAAAATAGAAGACTTGGAGTGATGCGAGAGGGTGAGGGATAATTAAAGGTGAGGGGGGGAGCCATGAGGATGAAAGGTGTGCAATGACCCCTTCACTACAATGACGCCTAGTGTACTGGAGCTATTATTGTTACCACCTGTCCCTTTTACCCAAATACTAGATTTTTTTTTTCCAGACCGCGGGAATTATATACAGACTAACAGAGATTCTCGAACAAAGGATTCTATGGAGATTAAGAGGAAATTTTCAAACTGGGGTGGATGAGAATACATAATATGGGATTTTTCACACTGGGGATGATAAGTATATATATTAAGGGATTTTTCGAACTAGGGTGTGGGGGTGATATATTAAGGGATTTTTTAAAGTGGGGTGTGGGGGTGATATATTAAGGGATTTTTTAAAGTGGGGTGTGGGGGTGATATATTAAGGGATTTTTTAAAACTGGGGTGTGGGGGTGATATATTAAGGGATTTTTAAAGTGGGGTGTGGGTTTGATATATTAAGGGATTTTTTAAAGTGGGGTGTGGGGATGATATATCAAGGGATTTAAGGGATTTTTCGAACTAGGGTGAAGGTTTTATACAGCTTTCATTAACACCCTATTCTATTCAAGCGCTTCCTTAATCTGAATAACATTGTATGACATCACAAGAAGAATGAAAAGAGAGGTGTGGTGATGAAAAGAGAGGTGTGGTGATGAAATGAGGTGTGTGGTGATGAAATGGGATGTGGTGATGATATGAGAGGTGTGGTGATGATATGAGAGGTGTGGTGATGAAATGAGTGATGTGGTAATGAAATGAGTGATGTGGTAATGAAATGAGTGATGTGGTAATGAAATGAGGTGTGGTGATGAAATGAGAGACGTGGTGTTGAAATTATAGTAGTGGTGAAGAAAGGTGTTGTGTGGTGATGAAACGAGATGTATGGTGACAAAATGAGTGGTGTGATGAGAGATGTGATGAAATGAGAAGTGTGATGATGAGAAACGTGGTGATGAAATGAGAAGCGTGGTGATGAAATGGAAGGTGTGGTGACGAAATGAGATGCGTGGTGATAAAATGAGAGGCGAGGATTAAGGATGATGAACGCATGCAGGGAGAGAGGAGTGGGTGTGTGTGAAAGAGGATAAGGGAAAAGGGGGAACGTCACAGGCACCCCGAGGCAAAATAAAACACAGCTAATGCCGGTAAAATGAAAACAATACACACACACACACACACACACACACACACACACACACACACACACACACAGAGAAACCGCTTTTCAATCACAGGTTATCATTTTGTTCTTTCTAATACCAAATAACTTTTTTCACTTTAAAACACCTCAGTATTATATATATTAATGAAGGCTAGCAACATCATTTTTGTTTTTAACCCCTCCAGCTCAAACAATCCCTCTAAACCGTTAAAAAACCGTCTGTTAGTGGCATGAATATATAGAAAATCAAGTTACTGGATTGAAGGGACCAAAAATAATGGGCCAGGTAAGGTACCGGTAATAAAATTAAGAACTGTGGTCGAATTAAGCCTTTCATTTACTGGGAAGGTCTACAATATAATGCCGTAGGTTAAATTACACTGGAAAATAATGCGAATAAATCTAAAATAACACCCATAGAGAGAGAGAAAATGGAAAAAGATGGGCTGTCATGCCGAGACGGGTGACAAATTTCAACACTGCTCTCGAGGTAAGCACTTCCACTCTAGCAGGGTCTACAGCACGCTGGTTTAGGTTACACTAGACCGAAATTCATTGAGGGTAAAGCGAAAATAGCACGCAGGGAGGCAAAATGGAAGAGGACACGCACTAAATATGATGAGGCGGGTGGTAGGTTTCACACCTGCAGAAGAGTTACGTTTTTACTTTCCTGGAGGGTGTATCTTAGGTTGGTTTAAGCAAGAGTGAGTTAGACCAGGTTAAGGACAGATTAGACTTGACTGGGCTATCATGGGTTGGGTTACGGTTAAATAAAGAACGTGATAATCCTGTGAAAAGAAAGCAGGCGTTAGTGAAATGGTCTGCAATATGAAATATGTAACCAGGTAGCCCAAAGCAGGTAAAACGGTAACAGGTAAAAGTGAGTATCACATGACTCCTTACCAGGTATTTCAGCCCGAGTAAGGATAGGTTATCGAAATCCACAACACTGAATAGTATTGTAAAACTTTCACAACGATACACATCCTCTAAACTGAATTAGAAGTGCATAATGAAAGCCAGAACAAAAACTAAAAGTCGTCAAACTGAACAACTTCATGGAGATTATTTTTAATGCCTTACCTACCACACGACACTGAGGTAAAGGAAGCAGCGTCTTGAGGAATCAACAAAATCTTATTGATCAATTTAACCCCTTCGGCCCGAGGACATCACTTTTATTACCGGTAAATTCTTGATAATGCCAGACTAACTCAAAATAACTGCAGATAAATAAGAAAACTTGAGCGTGGATGTAGCCTTCGTTCACCCCCTCAGCACCTATGATACTTCTAGCTGACCAAAATCGTCTGGTGATGGTTCGTTTAAAAGGAAAATTATGTCATCGAACTGAAGAGGTTAGGGTCATACGTTACCGGCCTATATTAATTCTTCTCATGACACTACACCATCACAAAACCTTCAGCCGCCTCTTGGGGATTGGAAGTATCACCCAGAACCTCCTTCACTTCACCCTGACCGGACCACTTGACCACCAGCCAGGGAGGGGAAAGTAAATAAGACAGGTAGTGGTGTGAATATTATATGAACAAATAAATAAGCCAATAAAAGTACAAATAAGCGAGTGAGTGCGCTGGAGTGAGCGGATGGGAGTGATAGCGTGGGTTGAGTGTAGGTGGAAGAAGGAGGCGATGCCCGAGTGGAGTGGAGAAAGATATGCGTAGGTGGACTGTGGGTGGGGTGCAAAGGTGAGGAGAAAAGTGAGGGAGGGGTCAGAGAGTATATATATATATATATATATATATATATATATATATATATATAGAGAGAGAGAGAGAGAGAGAGAGAGAGAGAGAGAGAGAGAGAGAGAGAGAGAGAGGTATAGGACAAGGTGGAGAAAGGAAGAGAGCATGGAGGAGAGGGTAAGGATCACGGAAGACGGGATAAAGCGCAAGAAGGGAAACAAATGAGGGATATAGTAAAGAGACAGGAAGATGGGGAATGGCGGAAAAGGAGGTAAGCATGGAAGAAGAAAGGAGAAATGGTGGCTGTGAGAAATAGGCAAAGTTTGGCAGTGAGGGAAAGACGGAGAAAGTGACAGGAAACGAGAAGAGATGAAAGACGCTCAGTGGACGATGGAAATAGCTATGAAATTAATGAAAGAGGAATTTAAGGAGAAAAGGAAAAGAAGAGAAGAAAAGAGGGTTCGTCGGGAAGTGTGTGAGGGGTCAAGCAAGAGGCTGGTGCGTGTGAAGGATGGCGTAAAGGAAGTAAAATAAGAAAAGAGGAAGGGAGACTGGTAGAAGAGGAAGTAGCCAGGAGGTGTATACAGGAGAGGTGGAAGTAAAAGAGATAACTACGAGAGGAGGAGGGAAGTTAAGTGGGTGAGGGAAGCAGGAAGAGTTTGTTATGTGGGGAGAAATGTAATAAAAACAGTTGAGAAACAAGGAGGATGGGTGAGTGGGAGAAAAAATGACGTGTTTGTTAGAAAGTAAAGAATAAGGAGAAAAACAAGAGAGAGAAAGGAGAATTGAAGGGTGGAGAAGAAGAAACTAGCAGGAGAGGAGGAAGTAAAGAAGAAATACATAAATGAGGAACAGTGGTGAGTCGAGAAGCATGAAGTGTTTCGGTTGGGAAGAAGACGAAGGGGAGAAATCGTGAAGAAGAAAAAAATCGGGAGAAACCGTGAAGAACTGATCGAAAAGAAAAATGGAGGGTGTGAAGAAGAGAACAGGAGAGAGGATAAATTAACTGAGAACGAGTAACGAAAGTCTAGATGGGGGAAAAAAAGATGGGAAGGGGAAAGGAATAAGATGGAGAAACATGAAAGAAGCTGGTGGCAAGGAGAAAGGAATGCAAAGGAGAAGAGTAAACTACGTAGAAGAAAGAAAAGCAAATAAAAAGAACAGGAAAGAAAACGATGGAGGTGGAAAAGACAAGCAAAGAAGAAGAATTAAATTGACGAGGGAAGGAGAACAAAAAGCAAATAAAAAAACAAAGGGAAATGGAATGCAACGAACCTGAGGGAAAAGGAAAGGAAAAAAAAGTGGAAGAAAGGGAAAAGAAACCGAATAAGATGGGAAAGGCAAGCAAGGGAGAAGGGGGAGGGGGAGAGAGGCAGGCAAGGGGTTTGAGGTGGTGGAGCATATCCTTAAGCTGCTGAGGTAACACTTGAATGCGAGGGGGAGGTGGCGTTAAGAGTCACTCCATACCATCACGCAACACTCATCACCCCACCCTTCCTGCCTCCCTTCCCTTCCATTACCATCACATCCCTTACTTCCTCGCCTTTCCTTCCTATCCCTCCTTCCAAACCTTTCCTTCTTTTACTTTCACAACTTTTCCCTTCCCTTCCTTCCTATTATAAAATGTTTTGTCTATATTTCTTAGCACAATTCACCTTCCTACTTTCTTTCTCTTCCCCTCCCACCACTCCACATTCCTCTTCCTTCCTTCACCACTCTACGTCTTTTCCCTACACACACATCTTTTCTCTCCATACACTTCCCTTCCTTTCACACACCCTTCTACACCCCCATTGCATCACCTCCCTAAACCATCCACTTTCTACACCTAAATGATAATCTCAACTTCAGTTCCACCCTTTTCACAACCACTCTAGCTAAATTTCACCACCACACTCACTCTGCTTCGCTTCCCTCTATCACCTTTCTTCTACACCCTTCGTGGCTCCACTCTATCCCTTCCAATTATTACTCTCTCTCTCTCTCTCTCTCTCTCTCTCTCTCTTCCTTTAACATCTCACCTCCATTACTTGAAAAGCCCCCAAAATCTGAAGAGCCAAATTCCAGATATTCTTCAACATGCACACATTTACGAACATCATTCAGTCACTTAGGAAATGCTGATAAAAAAATTAGAAGAATCAATGCACGGATGAATTAAGGTGTATTGTGTAACTGAACGCTATATGCAATCCAAATAATAGAAGTAGTGTGAAGAGTTAAAGTAAAATGACCAAACTCTGAACGGGAAAACAAACATACCAGATACAGATGGTACTTACACACTTACAACTAGGCACAGCACTGCACAGCTAATTACCTGAAAGAATGGAAAACATATACGGTAAAATACTGCATTGTTTGATTACACACGCCTTATCAGTAGTAAGTAATAAGTCATAAGGAGAGATTAGCTTACATTATATACCAGTATTGTTGTTTCCTTATGTTTTAATAGTACTTCATGACTAAACCCTTAGCTGGTAAAATATCAATGGCCAAGAATAACTACTGCCATAACTAAGGTGGTGCTTGGAACTGTGATGCAAGGCAGACATCAGGGATAAGTATCACCTAGGCTATACTCGTAGGGTTAGGTCCAGGCATCGACACCATCTGAAGTCAATGTCATAAGTAACTCTCTCTCTCTCTCTCTCTCTCTCTCTCTCTCTCTCTCTCAATTGCTATCATTCCTGCTGCTCTCCCTGGCACACTAGTCTTCCCACTTTCTCTCCTTTCACTCCCTCAGCCGGAACTTTTCTTTTTTCCCTTGATGGCAACCGCTGGACGACTTTATTCTTCCACAAAATGGACGTTAATAATGATGACTTTAAAGGAAGCTATATTTAACCTTTTTAGTTCCAAAAGTCTCCATCAAGCTGCATAAATCGCCTAGAACCAAGAATAACAACACAGTATTTTTTATCGTAGGGAGAGTTACCACCACCGTCTCTCCTAACCACTCCCCTCTCTCTCACTCCGACCCTTCCCCAATCCTCTTCTCTATTCTTTTCATCTGTAGCCTCAAACCTCCGCTCCCTTCGTAATCCCCTTTTTCATCACTGACATAAGATTATCACCCTTCTTAATTCCCTTTCATCTCAACCAAAAATCTCTTCCCTCACTATATCCTAATTACAGCTAGCTCAGTTCATCTTACTCCTTTCTCTCTGGCTACTTTTTTTTTTCTCCCTCTTTTCTGCATCAGCTCCCTCATCCCCTCTTTTCAGCTCCATTTCTCTCTCCCTATTACCTACCCCTTCTTACCTCCCCCTTTAGCTCCATGAATAATATCTCCCCTCACCATACACTGCAATCTGTTCAGTTCTCCTTCCTTCTCTTTGCATCATCCCCGTCATCCCCTCCTTTTTCCACTGTACTTCCTTCCCTGTTACTTATCTCGTCTTATCTCCCCTATGATCTAAACGAAAATCGCTCCCCTAACCGTACTCTCATTCCAACCTGTTCCGTCCATATTCCCTTCTTTTTGCTTTTTTATCGCATCAGCTCCCTCTCCTACCATCTCGCTTTTCTACTACACTTCCCTCTCCCTGTTACCAACCCCGTCTCACCTCCTCTTTCATCCCTACAAAAATATCTCCCTTCACCATACCCTCATTACAAACCCTTCTGTTCATATTCCTTCCTCCTCTGTACCTTTTTCCTTACATTTGTTTCAGTTCAGCCTCAACCCCTCACTTTACTCTTGCTTTCTATCTGTCACCCATCCTTCTGCTCCTTCCTTCCTATTCCTCCTCATCAACTCCCTCCCCCCCTTTCTTCCTCCATATTTCTACCCTATTCTCACTTTACATCGTTTCTGGTCCTTTCTTCACTTTGCTTTCCCTTCCTATTTTTCAACATCTCTCCAGCCTTCACACCATTTTCCTGTTTTCCTCTCTCCCCATTATCCACTGTTTTTCCCCTTACTTATTCCCCTTCCTATCCTTCACTTCACATCCTCCTCCCAAGAGTCACCGGCAATTTTCACCCGCAGTTTCTCCCTTCACACAGGCCCAATAATGCTCCAATACTCCTGCTTTCTTCTACCTCACACCCCTCCCTGCTCCTAACACTCCATCCTTCGAAGAACACTCCTCCACTACCCCACCCCTCACACTCTCCGTCCCCCCCCCCCTCGCAATTTGTCATATTCCTCTACACCACACAAATTCTTATCTTACACCGCCCCCTCCCCTTATCTCACTTCTCCCCTGCAACTCCCCCCCGCACCAGTCACACACCCACCTCCGCTACACCTCAAACTTTTCCCCTGCTAATACCTTCTTCCCCTACCCAAGAAATTTACATACATAATATTAAACTTGTGATCGGGAAGGGGAAAAAACACCCAAACACCCTCATTTTTTACAGTATTTTTTTTTTTCAAACATGCTGGAAAAAATCTACATCGCTGATAATTCGGTTTTGTAAAGTGGAATGTATGCTACTTCATTTTTTTCACGAGTGTTTCAAAATTAACCATCCTTTTAATATTGGCCGTCGTAAACTAGGTGCTAGTCTACAATATTTACTCACTTTAATACAACACCTGTTAACCTCCTACTTCTCACAATTACCTCGTCCATCTAATATATACGAATTCACAATCTTTACCCCCTCACTGACGCCGGAGCTCTCATCCTCCTCTATTCCTCAGACCTCTCCCATCACCTACAAACTCCAGTACCCCATCCTCCCTTCTTCCCCTACTCACCATACTTCCCCCCAAACCCTCGGCCTTCCCTTTCCTCTCCCACATCCACTTTCTTCCCCTACACCTTACACCTGTACCTTCACCCCACAAACTCACCCCCTCCCCTAATCCTTTCCTAACTCTTACAACCTTCTTATCACCCACAAACTCTCCCCTCCCTTACCCACTTTCTTCCTCTATACCTCACACCTTCCCCTTCACTTCACAAACTTTACTCCCTCCCCTAATCCTCCCCTAACCCCTCTTATCACCCACAAACTCTCCCCCACCCCCATCCCCACCCCAGCCCTGTCTGCGGGTGATGGAAGAGGGATAATGAGATAGATGTTGGTGTTGACACTGGCTGAGATCACCTGATAGACACGTAAACACCACCTCATAAACATTTTCATATTAACCAGGTAAGTGGACATCTTCTTTTACCTATTAAGTGCGACGTCTTTTAAGGGGGTAGAAAATATCCCTTAACCATTAAAGAAAACATCCCTAAACCACACCACTACTTTTATGTTTTATTCTTCCTGCCGCTAGTCGATTATATTCAGCTTAAAAAAAAAAAAAAATCATAGTAACGTGTTTAGATAGGGTTTGATAGCCTCCCTCAGCCTCATTCAGAACTACCATGTCTACACACACACACACACACACACACACACACACACACACACACACACACACACACAACTAATAAAAATAACAACAATAAACATAATGGACAACATAACATACTTCCCAAAATACCGTACACAGTCAAGCACATGCATTTCCAAACATATCCAACACAGATATATATACAAACCACAACACAAGACATTAAAACACAACATACGACACAACACAATACACTTCCACACACAAAAACACACGACATATATACCCGACAACACTATACAAAACAAAGCCACACCGTTACATACAGCACAATAAACAAGAGAAATACAACACAATATACTCCCACTCATACACTACTACCTGCACAAAACTGAGATCCTTGTAAGACAGCCACTTCTACGCGAACTATAATATACACGTAAGAAATTATAAAATCATACCACAATATATTCCACTCTGACTTTACAACATACCGGTATATGACACTATACATCACAACACAATCCACTCCCAGACATAGGCTACACTAGGTTAAATTATGCAACAAGATACTGCATACACCGAATCGAGATCCTTTCAAGACATATTTACAACTAAAGGAGCACTCAGTGGAGCGCATCTCTCCGACAAGGGCAACGTAATTTCCAGACCACTCTTCATAATGGGTTAGGTTTTCTCATCACTGATTACGATTTCTCAAAATGTGTTTTCCAGATCTAGAATCAGCAATACGATCCGGATCGGATCCTAAAGTTAATCGATGTTCCCTGAGACATGGGCTATCTACACATCAAATTTGGTCCGAATTTCTCTTTTAGTTTTTGAGTAATCCTGCTAACAGACAAACAAGCTAACAAACAAACAAACAGGGGTGAAAACATACTCTCCTTGTCGGAGAGAACTAAACAGACTTTAACACACACACACGACACTTCAGCATGACACAATACACTTACACACACACACACACACACACACACACACACACACACACACACACACAGCAAGGCTTCACTATGCAACACACTATTGCATATATTGAACTGTGCACCATGCAAAACTCAGGATTTTTATACATTACATATGCAGCACGTCAAGGAAAACTTGGGATAGAACTCCACGATATATACCAACACCATCGCCGTTACCACCACCACCACCACCACCAACAACAACAACAACAACTACTACTACTACTACTACTATTACTACAAGAATAATAATAATAATAATAATAATAACAAAAATAAATTCCTTATAAGCACCACAAAATCACCCAAAAATCATAATCATACATCGTACTAAACAGGTTATTCAATACCATACCACCAAAATTCCAACAAATGCTACCGTACAACAACCATAATAACCACAACCACCACAAGCAAGCAGGCAGCCACCTCAAGATGAGACCAATTCAAGGCAAGGACGGTATCAGAATGACAAAGATAAAAATGACACTAAAAAACAAACACAGGCAAGAAAAAATACTACCCAAAAATATATTAAAAAAAAAAAAAATACATCCACAACCTCAACCCAAACAACCACAACAATGAGGCAGGACCACTTGAGAACAACGTTGTCAAAAACCATAAAAATCGTTCTGAAAAATAAACACAACAAAAAATTCACCAAAAATGTCAATAACCACAACCACAACACATACACACACACACACACACACACACACACACACACACACACACGCAGCATAGGTAGTCCCTCACGACAGAACCAACTGAAGGCAAGAAAATAAAAAAAAAATAAAGTAAAAACAATATTGAAAACTACTGAAAAATAAATACAACCATAAATACATCACCCCAAAATAAAACAACAACCAGTACCATTAAAACAAACACAACCACAATCATAAAACATTTACAACCACAACCAAAACCACCACCAACACGACCATAAAAAAAATCAACCCACACTACTATACATTACAACCACGGCCACACACATCACAAAATCACCAAAAAATAGACAATAACAACACACTCCCACACACACACACACACACACACACACACACACACACACACACAAACAGAGCACAATCAGGCAAGCAGTCCCTCACGACAGGCCCACTTGAAGGCTGCGACAATATCAGAATTGGGAGAAGATATTTTTGGCTGGGGAGAGTGACGTGATGAATGCTGCCGGAAATACAAACACAACACCGTGTAAATTAATACCTGGAGTTATTTTCACGTTCCGAATGCAGTAAAAAATATAATTAATAAAATATACCCTAGTCATTACAGATCATACTAAGAACTAGAGGGGCACTCAGTGGAACGCATCTCCCCGACAAGGGCAACGTAATTTCCAAACCACTCTTCATAATGGGTTAGGTTTTCTCATCAATGATTAGGGTTTCGCAAAAAGTGTTTCCCGGATCCAGAATCTGTAATAGAATCAGGATCGGTCCCAAAAGTTAATCGATTGTTCCCTGGGACATGGACTATTTACCCACCAAATTTGGTTAAAATCTCTTTTAGTTGTTAAGTAATCCTGCTAACACAAACAAACAAACAAACAAGTAAACAAACAGGGGTGAAAACATACTTTCCTTGTCTGAGAGGACAATATCAGTGTCAGGAGAAGATATTTTTGGCAGGGAAGCGTGACGAGATGAATTATGCCTGATATACGGTATACGCACAACACGTAAAATAAATAGGCCTACCAGGATTTATTTTCACGCTCCGCATGCAATACAAAAAACAATATAAAGTCACTACGGATTATACTAAGAAAAGTATCACCACAACACCGAGAAAATGTATACTGGTTGTTATTCTCAATGTCTGTATACAGTCAAAATGGAGAAAAGAGGTTGTTTATCATTATGATGACAGTGGGGTTTGGATGCCGCTGCTGCTGCTAATAGTGATAATGATGATGATGATGAGGATGATGACACTGACAACTGTGAGGATGGTGACTTAATGATGTGAGTACGGATAATGACTGGTGATTAATAATCTTTGCGATGATGACAAGAATGATATTTAAATGGACAAAAGCTGGTAACGAAAAATAATGATTGCAGGGATGGTAACGATAATACTAATGTTTGCAGAAATGAAGACGATAATCACGTTGTCTGTGAGGTTAATAATGACGATAAAAGTCTGCTGGAATAAATAAACACAGCACAGGAAAAACAGAAACCATTGTTATGCTGACTGTCTGTTCGCAATATAAGTAGAGAACTGAGGTTACGTGTATGCAAACAAAGAAAACATGGACAATATCAGAGGCGGGGGAATATAGTTTTGGCGGGGGAGTGTGACGTGTTGAATGCTGTCCGAAATATAGGCACAACTCCGGGAGAACAGATACCACAGTTACTTTCACTGTCCAACGAAAGCACAAAGGAAGCAAATAAAATATATATCGATGTACGGCGACAGGAAAACGGTGATGATAATGACATCGCATCCTACAGGTAATGCAGACACCACAGCAATACTAAAAGATTAGCAGGCGTTGTTGTCACTGATTGTATATATCTATAAATCTATATCTATATACCGTATCCATCAATTATATATATATATATATATATATATATATATATATATATATATATATATATATATATATATATACTGTATATATATATACTGTATATATATATATATATATATATATATATATATATATATATATATATATATATATATATATATATATACGGCAAAGTAATAATACTGGTGGGTGATGAATTACGGAATAACGACGACGACAACGACGACGACGATGATGATGATGATGATGTCTATACTGATGATGATAAGGATACATTTTTGTAATGTCTGATGAGGATGATGGGTGATGAACAACAGTGCTTTTACGGAGGACTGGAATAATAATAATAATATAATAATAATAATAATAATAATGTTTCTCCAGATGCTACCTTATTACTAATGTCGGAAAAATGAAGATATGAGAAAATTATACACCGCCCGCTTGCAACATGACTCAACATGATAATAAACAGTTGGTGAAAATAAAAGAGTTGTTATATATAAAGAAAATAATGTCGCCGGAAATAATAAGCAGAAGGCAAATTTATACCGGGGCTGCTCTGAAAGTCCGCCAGCAATTTAACTCGACACAATAAAAGCAAAAATATTGGAGCGATACATTTAACCTAGCCAGTTCGAAAAAGTCTCTCAAGCGCTGAATTAAATCGTCTGGAGACATCAGTAACAGGAACAAAAAAAGAAAATACGTCCTCTCATTCAATGCACAAAACAAGAATTAAATAAGAAAATGCGTCCACTGTTTGAAAGAACTGAAGGAAAGTTAGCTATTACGTGGATAAGTTAAAAGTTGAATAACAACACGATAGCCACGAGAGTGAAAGGACGTCCCTAACATAGACCAGACGCACGAATGAGGCCCATAAATTTCCCAGGATAGAGGACGACACCAGTAAAAGGGAACAAAGTGGGGGAGGAGTTGAGTATCCTGCAATGGACTATGAGGATTCTCTCTCTCTCTCTCTCTCTCTCTCTCACTAACAAAAGGCCAATAAAAAGGAAGAGAGCGGAAAGAGTTATGTATTCTGCAGTGGACGAAGACTATGTTGACCATGAGGATAATGATCTTTGTTCTCTCTCTCTCTCTCTCTCTCTCTCTCTCTCTGTTGCTTCTGTCGGCCTTCCCAGCTTCCCGTCGTCATAGCAACCAGACCCATAACAACCCCCTGCTTGTGAGGCGCACGTATCCTTATTCATCCAAGTCTCACCCTCATCTCACTCCATCGCATCATCATCTCACTCACATTTCACTCACTTTCTCTATCACCTGAATATTTCTTAACTTACTTAGCTTAATCTTTCAACGCAAACATGGAGAGAGAGAGAGAGAGAGAGAGAGAGAGAGAGAGAGAGAGAAACAAAGTGACCCGCAAGTGTGAAGGAATCCTGCAGAGGCCAATTATTGTGAGGAACGCCTGAGACAATGTGATACAGACAGACAGACAGACAAGTAATTGATACGGTGTGTGAGATTCGGAAAATGTGTGTGTGTGTGTGTGTGTGTGTGTGTGTGTGTGTGTGTGTGTGTGTGTGTGTGTGTGTGTGTGTGTGTGTGTGTGTGTGTGTGTGTGTGTGTGTGTGTGTGTGTGTGTGTGTGTGTGTGTGTGTGTGTGTGTGTGTGTGTACGGACTAAGCTACCAAAGAATGAGGCAACAATGCGACCCCAGGGAGTATAATGGAAAGAAAGAAAGAAAAAAAACTGTGCTTAGTTTCTTTTTTTTTTTTTAGGTCCCCCCCTTCCCCGAGAATGGAAAGTGAAGGCATCCGTGGGCAGGTAATTATGAGGAACACCTGAGACGTAGCGCTCAATTCAACAAGAGTTTTTCCTCCTCGACAATTGTTCTAAGTAGACGCACCCTTTCACATCACTAGACTTAACCCCTTCAGCCCCACGACGTCCTTTCATGCCAAAAATATATGTTAAAAAAATGTTACCAATCACTTTCGCTTAGCCCCTTGACTTTCCATCATCACCATCATCATCATCGTCATCCCGAAAAGAGGTGAGGCAGGATCCAGAGAACGGGGAGAACAAGTACAGAAACTACTAATATTTCAAGTGCCTCGAGAAATGGGTCGTCATCATCATCATCATCATTATCTCGAAAAGTGGAGGTGAGGCAGGATTCGGAAAAAGTGGAGAAAAAGTACAAAAGCCACCAATAATTGTAGAGCCTCGAGAAATGGGCCACCTAATCATTCACGCATCATTCCACACGCACACACACACACACACACACACACACACACACACACACACACACACACACACACACACACACACACTTGCGAGATTTTGGTGACATTCACATGACCCCTTAACTTCGAAAGGTCATTCGTAAACCGCGTATAACCGTGTGGAGGAGGCGAGAAGAAAACTAAAACCTGGTGTTAACTGATTTAAGCCCTCCAGCCTGAGGACGTCCATTCTAAACTATACAAATTACCTAGCAGTAGCGGTAAAAATGAAACAGAAATATCGGCATCACACTGAAGGGGTTAAACACTAGGCAATTACAGCGCTAAAATTATTGGGTACGTCCTAGATTATGCTGATATTCCCCTAATCTCTTTCACTAATAGGTCCCTCATTAATTCGTCCGGCAGGAACATGAGAAAAAAAAAATACTATTGTGAACAGATTAAGAAAAAACAGCATGCAGATTCCGGTCACTGAACCAAAACTCTTCAATCATCTAAAACATAATCCAGAATGACACGACGCTAAACCAGCCTGACAGTGTTATCAAGAACTAATTCCTTCCATAACAAGATTTTTTTTTTAACCACCTTAGGAATTATCTCAAGTATTAGGTGAATAATGAAGGATTTATCTAACCCTTACTGTACGCAAAGTCTCCCGGATTCAAACGCAAAATAAAATCGTCTGGAAAAACAATATACTAATCAACAGTAAAAATCTAGCCTGACACACTGAAACAATCTCTAAAAGCATCATCAAAGAACTTGTTAACTCTGATAGTCGTAATGTACACTCTGGCTGCTATTTGTCAACCTGAACACGTGTTGGGGTGAAATGACACTCGATTCGTGATTTCCCCTGCAATGAGTGATGAAACTGACCTTTATCTCCATGGTGAGAGAGAGAGAGAGAGAGAGAGAGAGTGTGTGTGTGTGTGTGTGTGTGTGTGTGTGTGTGTGTGGCCACTGATTTATTCCTGTTCAGCACGATGATGCTTTTTTTTTTTTTTTTACCAACAAGCGATCTAAAATAATGAGCAGAGATTAATACCGTGGCCAATGGAGTACACTTATAACTTCATTTCAACAGCCCTCCCCAGAGCAAGACGAAAGCAGAAACAAGCACCATCGTATTGAGTAAAAACTAAATAAATACAATAAAAATAAAGACAAAACACGCGTGACTGAACAAAAACCGGGTCATGACAAAGCACACCCTTGTCCTAAACCACTGAATTAAAAATACCAAGTGTGGGCAGCTAACGGAGTCGCAGTAGGACTAACAAGAGGAGAGCCGGTCAAGCAATTACACAATGGTTTGGACAGTCACGCTACGTCACTCCACCAGGAATGCAGTGTAATATCGTCCGTCTATTATATTCTTTTTCATTTTCTTTTATTTACCGTTCTGCCTCCTAAAAGATCCATTGATATTTCACTACGGCTCCCATAAGACTAGGCTATATTCTTTATTTGAGGGGAATGTGGTATATCTATTGTATAATATAGGTACTCAACCTATCTATCTATCTACTGCCAGACACCTTAATTCCGTCACGGGTGGCCACAAACAAACAGCCTCCATGTCGCCCTGTCCCCTGTCACTTCACTGCCCTCCCCCCAGCTCACACCCCCTCTCTCATATACCTCTCCACTCCATCCCTCCATCTCATACTCAGCCTCCCCATCCCACTCCCTCCACTCCACCTCACTTACACACACTCTCCTCGTTAGTCTCTCCCTCTCCATCCTCTCCACATGTCCAAACTACTTCAGTGTATTTCTCCTAACGCTTCCTATTATATCCGCACCCTCACCACAACGCTCCTTCACTTCCTCATTTGTCAGTCTGTCTCTCCATGTAACTCCACATGCTCCTCTCAGTATCTCATTTCCACTGCTATCATTATTGATTTGTGTCCTTCCAACAAGGTCCAAGCTACACTGCCATACGTTAGAGTTGGTATAACAATACTATCATACAGCGACTTTCTTACTTCCATGCTAAATTTCCTACTTCTTATCACTGCTTTCAAAGAACCAGTAACCTTTCTTCCTTGTTCTACCTTTTCAAGCACTTCATCCTCCAAACTTCCATCCTTATTCATCACACTACCCAAAAACTTAAATGCACTCACATTTTCTATTTCCTCATCATCCAGTCTCACTATACATTCAGTAACTTCACTGACTTCATTTCTCTCGGAGACCATAACTTTATTATTACGGTACTCCTTTAGTTATCAACAGTAACCTTCTGCCTTCTACGAACGAACTTATTTCATTACGGCTCCCACCCAAACTTAATCTTACACAAAACAACCAAGTGCGTCCATGGCAGCGAGTTAAGCCTCTACAACACAAAATTATATGGTACCTGCAATACTTTATCTGTCAGCGAAATGCTTTAACCCCTTGAATACGATGACGCCCTTTCTATTTTAGCGTTCCTATTACCTGCCAATTATATTCAGCTTTGGAAATAAGTAAATCGTCTGGCGGCAGCAAGTAAAAAAAAAAAAGGGGGGGGATGGGGATTAACGTGTCATTGTTTTGAAAAGGTTAATCTCTCGTTCTCGGATAGGCAATACAGACTATCATCACCCCGGAAGATAGCAGACACACAAGTCAAAACACGGTCTGCACCTTGCCCATTATCACTCATGTTGCGCCCCCACATAAACGTCCATCAACTTGAGTGCAATATTAATCCTTTCAGCGAGAAGAGATGTCATTTTTTTTAAATTATCATTCTTTACTCTCTTCAGGTCATTTTATTCAATTGCGGATTCTCTCTCTCTCTCTCTCTAGCGGTTAGACACAGCCTTCATTTATTCCTCAACTACCTGCATCTACCTAGGCCTATGAAAACTGGTATAAGTGGGGGTACAATAGAAAATACATTGCTGACTGAAGTTCACGAAAACTGTTACACAGAAGAATCTTCCTTGAAACTGTAGATACCGTACCGTACCATGTATTTTACAATTCTAAGAAAGGAAAAGCATCAAGAACCAACATTATCTGATGCCATATCCTTCCTCATCTTTAACAAATTTACTATAACAAAAGAAGTACGAATTAAAACTGATATAGCTATCCTTCTACAACCATGCAAGTCTAAGAAAGCTAATGCACTATGACCTAAAAACAAGATTATAAATGCATATGCAGTTTACGAATGCAGAAGCAGTTTGTGAATGCAAATACACTAGCTATTAACTAGACATATCTGGTACCACATCCTCCTACAAGTCAATGAAGGCCAAAACAATCTGAACTAAAGCTATTTGATACCATAACCTTCTTCAAGTCTACGAAAACAAAAATGAACAATGAACCAAAACTATACAACAAAGCATCTTTCTGCCTCATCACCACCAGCAGTACCAACATCACATCAGTATTGCCAGAGAATGATTCACCAGCTCACTGCCTGCCACTCTGCATAAACAAACAAGCAGTGGTTGAAGAAACACAACTCGGCTGCCTAATACCCTTGTCGTCTGATACTCATCCATTCTAACTGGCTACCCAACAGAATAGCAGCAGCATAATATTAAGTGCAGCATTAGTTAGTAGCAGTACGGGCAGCAGTTTATCTATACCCTTTTTACTTTAACCTGGCATAAAACTGCCATCCTTCCATCTAGAATACTGAGTTATAACAAGATATTAGCACATGAATATGATGGTAGTTACGAAGAAATCCTTTGAAAAGGACGTAGAGCCGCAATACTGTCTTTTCTTGGCACTGAGCTGCGTGAAATAAGCTGCAACAGGACGAAACTAAGGGTCATGTTGAGATGAAAGAACTATGGTAGCTGGTACAAAATTTGGTTGGGACAGACTGATCTTAAACTATAGTACGCAGAAAGCAAAGGAATTAAAGCCTAACTCTCGTATGGTGGGGACAATAATTCTAATATTCTATTCCAGATAACGTTAGACGATTTTATTCAGCTTAAGGTATGTCCTGGGACCCAGAGTGATAAAACGTAATACCAGTGGTAGGATACGGTGCAGCAGCTGCTGGTAGGAGCATTAGTCATAGTAGGCTAGTTGTAGCGATGAAAGTAGTTCGACCTCACCAATTAAGCCACATTAAGGAACAAGTTACTAAGCGTGTAGGCTAAGCTACAAGAGCTGGCCTTGGTATAGATAGGTTTTACTGCCTTTCTGTATTAGGAGGATAGTAAGGGTGCATATGTATGATGCTTTGGGGGAGTAAGAGTTATGTTCAGTTGATAAGCAAATTATCGTCCGGGAAAAACTGTAAATTGCAATATTACGCT